>NW_005872902.1:19689-30485 GCF_000147115.1 Myotis lucifugus | reverse complement strand
TCCCCAGTGTTAGTGGGTATTTCCTGTGTCTTTTCAGACTCATTTTTACAGTAAGCAACAGCTTCCCCTTTTCCCACCTGTTTATTAGATCATTTCGTTCACTGTTTCTTTTTTTATGGGCAGGACTGTCCAAAACTTCCACCTTGCCTTTTCCATCTTCTGAATGAGGAAGGTTAATGTGATTGTGTGACTTCAGAGGGGTGCCATCATCTTCACCTCACATTCTGAACCGTCCTCTTCCTTTGGATCACTATGAAGCTCGGAACACTTTCCTCTCTTTGGGAACGCAGAGGACACTGCGTGTGTGTGTGTGTGCATGTGTGTGTGTGTGTGTGTGTGTGTGTGCACGCGCGCACACACTTCTTAGGCTAAGAAGTTGGGAACGTCCTCTTATTGGATTATAAGGAGTACTATATTGAACCAGGAGGAGGGATGCTTAAAGAGTAAATGGATATGATGGGGACAGGGTATCTGGTAGGAAATGAAATAGAAAGGGGAAGAATTTATGGTATGCTGGGAAGAGTAGCTCTTCCAGGGAAAAAGAGAGACAGAACTGGGGACACTCACCATTGGTGGCAGGTGTGAAGTTGGAATCTTTTATCAAGGTGTCCAAATTTCTTTTTGCCACAACAATGTTTTGCAGGGCATTCTGAGTTTCAAACTTGGTGAAATTGCTAAACTCAGGCAGCCGCCACACAGTTTCCCTTGTTTTCAGGTCCACGTAGAATAGCTCATCTCCGTCAAATTCATATGTGAACTGGCCAGAGGCGCCATACGTCTGGTAAACATTTGTGCCATAAGTGCCCACGTGGTCAGCTGGTGAGTGGCCATTCAGGAGCAAGGAGATATGAATGGGAAGGTGGAATATAGAGGGAGGGGAAAAGCTTTATTATACAAAAGCACAAGAAACTCTGTTCCATAGTGTAGCTTACATTGGCATGGTCTGCTATCAGTCCCTGTGTCTGTGTTATGTACCTTAGGGTATCGAGATGTAAGCTCTTAACATGACCTCCTAACAACTTTCAGGCACATATATTGTCTTCCCATGATAACGTGTACTCCAGAAGGTATTGGGATGCTATGACTTGTTCCTGGTAGAGTCATGGTACATAGTAAGAATTCAGTCATATTTGCTAAATAAAAATAAATAAGTGCATTTAATTCTTAAGCTTATCTCTAATCACTTAATCTCCCCATACTGTCTTATCCTTTCAAAGCATTCATCTTATTCTAACACACCATAGAGTTTATTTACTGATTGAATATATTTTTAAATTATCTGAGTTCTTTATGGGTAAGAACCTTGGTTTATGCTAAGCACCAGAGGAGTGCTTCAGACACACTCAGTGTCTGTTGAACTAATGAATCTCATTTGGAAAATGTTTTGGAGAATCCACTGTATTCTATATCTCTTCATTTCCCTCTGTTTTGCTGTAGGTCTCAGTAACTGTTGTCATTGCCATGACAAAGCAGGCAAAGTTCTGGCTCGGAGACTGAAGGGTAGAGAAATGAGCCCTAGACCAGGAAGGTGTGTGAAAAGTAGATGGAGAGCAGAGGGGTGAACCAGCCAAGTAATGGATCTGTTTTTACCTCTTTCTAGAGCTTTACTGGCTAGAGGTGACAGGGCTGCTGGTTTGGGCTGATACGCTGAGACTAACCTACTTGAAGTCCCTGTGTTTTCTATCATGCATCATCCCAACTTTGTGGAACACATACGGGAAGTGATACTCAGAATAATCATGCTGTATCCCGGCACTTATATAGGTCTCTGTTTTGTTTATTTAAAATATATTTTATTGGTTTTTTACAGAGAGGAAGGGAGAAGTAAAGAGAGTTAAAAACATCGATGAGAGAGAAACATCGATCAGCTGCTTCCTGCTGAAGATGTGCCTTCCCTACTGAAGATGTGCCTGCAACCAAGGTACATGCCCTTGACCAGAATCGAACCTGGGACCCTTCGGTCCACAGGCCAATGCTCTATCCACTGAGCCAAACCAGTCAGGGCATAGGTCTTTGTTTTTAAAATACACATCTGTGTACTTATTTTATTTGATCACATGTTCTTTAGAACAATGAGTCAATCAATTAATTTTACATATGAAGAATCTGGAGATCAACGTAATGAATTGACTTGTTTAATGTCATCCAATTAATTCGTTTTATTTTTCCAATTGCAATTATCTTCAATAAAGTTTATCCTCCTCATTTTCTGAGCCCAAACCCAGAGTATAAATTATGTTGAAAACAGAAAATGAATGACTTGCTACTTTACACATGTGGCACAAAACATTTATGGGGATGGTCATTGTAAGAAACTGGACAGCTAAAATGCAATAACTGATAGGTTGAAGGAGTTTTGAGTGGGTTGGAAGTAGCAGGCTCCCAAACTGCTGTTAAAGAAAAGCAGTACGTTGGAGAAATATACCTGCTGCGAGGAGCTACCAGAGTTAAGGCCACAACAACGTCCAGGCGGTGTTGGTTGGTTGGTTGGTTGTGACATTGGAAAGAGAACAGGGCCCGGTAACCACTGCAGTCACCGGGACAGCATGACAAGCTGAGCATAGGTTTGGGCTGGGGTTTGGTTTCTGGGAGGGAAAATAAACATAGAATTCCGATGGGAGGGAACTGGGTTTCACGACCACTATGTCTAAACAAAGGCATTCCCAGTTCTTACAATTCTTCCTAAATCCACACCCTCACGGAGCACTCACCCCTGATGTCTCCACCTCCACAGGGGCTCGGGGTGGAGGCCAGAGCCAGGGCCCCTAGAATCAGAGCTTCCGCGGGGGCCATCCTCCTCCCAGGTCTCCTCAGAAGTGGCTGCTCTGAGTGGTGCAGGGAGGAGACGGTGCAAAGAAATGGTCTAGACAGGAGAACCAGAGGAAGGAAGCACCAGGAGGAGCCAGACCTCGCCCGCGTGTAACCGCAGCCGCCAGAGGAATTCCCCGAGCTGACACCCCATTGCCAGCTGAAGCTCTTTTAGGAAGCGATCTGGAAGGACTCTGGGAAGTTCCCTAGGGGCACAGGCTCCCCGGGAAGCAAAAGGGGGGCTTTTTTTCTTTTAAATTCAGTAAAATTTTAAAAAACGGGAGGCCCCCCCCCTTTTACCAAAATTTTTGGGGGGGGGGTGCCCCCCGGGGGGGGGGGGGGGGGGGGCTGCTGGGTCACTCAGGGGTGGTCCCTGGGCAGGGTCCTTTGTGTTATGTTCCTACTGCCTCTGGGACGTCTGCCCTTGCCGGCTGTGCCCCCCTCGCCACCCACACACCCACTGTGTTTTAGGTGATTGGGATCCAGGAGGAGCACAAGAGACAAAAGTTCTGCATTTAGGAAACTTCCTGTATTTTGGATCAGCTCTGTTCTCAAAAAGACCTCCACTAGTGGGAGCCAATTAACATCCCTCCCTGTCCGCATCCCCCTCCACTTGTACTCCTTAGTCAAGTTCTTCTCTCACTTTCTCAAAAGCACCCTAATTTTAAACACCTGTATTTTCAAACATTGATGACACCCTGTAGCGCTGTAAGTCACGTGAAGTGCGCACTAACAGGGTGCCCTGCTCCCCTCCCGGCGCCTCTGCTCTCTGCACTGTGGCCTGCGATGGCTGCCTGTCTGAGCCGAAGCTTTGGCCATGACTCACACCCAGGAGAACCGCCTGGGTTATGTGGGTCCTGAGCGTGGCTCCACCTGTGCAGGGTTGGCCCTGGAATTTTGGCAGAGATACTGGGAGCTGCTGGTGTCTCATGTCTCATGTTCCCACTGACATGTGTCCGTGAACCTGGAGGTGTTTTCTGGTTCTATTAGAATCTACTCCATTTACCACGAAGCCTCCAACTCTGCACAGAACACAGTTTTTTCCTCATATCGTTCTAAGCTACACTGCATCCTGGAGAAGTGTCCTGAGATGCTGGCAGCAGACTGAACACTTTGTAGTGACATTAGATTTCACCTATAATTATCTTCTTATTCATTTTAATCCATTTAGTGGGCTGGAGTTTTAAAGGCACAGGATCAGGGCACCATCAAACAGTAAGAGCCTGGTTTCAGAGGTCGAGAGGAATAAAGGGAAGTCCAGGCCAAGTCCTGCCACCTGGCAATGGACAGTAGATGTGTGTGTGTGTGTGTGTGTGTGTGTGTGTGTGTGTGTGTGCGCGCGCGCACGCACGTGCAAGTGTCAGGGGAGGTTGGGAAGGTTTGCTACTCTGACGTCTGCCTGTCCCTCTGTTTCATTGATCTGTTACATTGGTCATTTCTTAGTTGCTTTTGAGGCCAGAATAGCAGCTTTACACTTAGCAACACAAAATTATCAGTAAGCTGACTAATAAAGAATGAGTATGACATTGACCAACATAGAATCCCTTTTGTCTGATAGGGCAAAACATGCTTCTCTTGGTAATTTAGTGGAAGAAGATGCACTGTTAAATAATGTGAAAATTTCCAACAATTTGCTAGTATTCTGAAGCATATTTTAGAAAATGTGATTTAATGTAGAATGTTGTAATTCAATTGCATGTTATGTTAATTATCGCTGTTTCCACAGTGAGGATTTTCTGGGACCTCCTGTAACAGCACTCAAGTTACTATGTTGATACAGTAAAAGTCTGTATTTTTTAATGTGCTTTAAAATTTAAGTTTATCATTAGTTTTATTATCAGTTCCAGGACCTCTTTATAGTCACAAATTGACCACTGTTGACATCATATCCTAACAGCAGAGGCTGGAGGGAACTGCCGATAAGTACACAGACTCTGTAATAAAAAAGACTGAGATTAAAATACTCTATCTTGCCCAGCCAGTGTTGCTCAGTGGTTGAGCATTTACCCATGAAGCAGGAGATGTAGGTTCGATTCCCAGTCAGGGCACATGCCAGGGGTTTCAGGCTCGATCCCCAGTAAGGGGCAGGCAGGAGGCAGCCAAAGGATGATTCTGTCATCACTGATGTTTCTATCTCTCTCTCCCTCTCCCTTCTTCTCTCTAAAATCAATAAAGTTTAAAAGAACAAAACAAAACCTTTAAAATACTCGCTGTTATTGTAAGCAATTGCATAACTTCAGACAATTTATGGACATCATTTTAACCCAGCATTCTTAACTGTAAAATGAAAATGGTACATCTTACCCAGTAATTTGTTAATATTTTAAAACTAAACTACATAAGTATAGTTATTGAATTAGTAGGCATAGGTTAGTCAAAAGATCCTCGTTTTATCCTTTTAATGTCTGTAGGATCTATACTGGTCCCTCTTTCATTCTCTTATTGCTAATTTTTGTTTCTCTTCTTTTATTGATTAGTGCTCCTCTGGGCCAGCAGAGAGTGGGCGCCATGGAGTGAATTTCCTGTGTCTGGGGATGACATGTGTCCCGCCAGCCTGCCTGCATCCCACTCAGGGGCTCTTAGCTCGTTACCCCTGTGTCCAAGATGGCAACTGTCAAGCTTATGAAGAATTTAACTTCAGAGGAGGCCGTTGGTCACAGTAAGATCTCCATTATAGGGACTGGGTCAGTTGGCATGGCCTGTGCCACCAGCATCCTAGGGAGGGGCCTGAGTGATGACTGTGCCTTGGTGGCTGCTGCTGAAGGCAAACCAAAGGTGAAACATGGATCTTGAACATGGCAGCCCTTTCCTGAAAATGCCAAATATTGTTGCCAACAAAGAGCACCTCGTGGAATTTACACTGCAAAATCTGGCCTCGTGATTACTACAGCAGGTGCACGCCAGGAAGGGAGAAACACACCCTAATTTAGTCCAGCGAAATGTGGCATCTGCGACTTAATGATCTATATATATAAAAGCCAAGCAACTGGAACGGTGCCCCCCTCACCTGGCCCCGCTCCCAGTCACGCACCCCCATCCGAGGCGGGGCTGGCCGGCCAACCACCCATGCATGAATTCGTGCACTGGGCCTCTAGTATCTCTATATTTCCTCCTCTCTCTAGCCTCTGAAAACTACCACTCTGTTCTCTGTTTTTATGAATTTGACTACTTTAGATTTCCAATATAAGTGGTGTTATGCAGTGTTTGTCTTTCTGTATCTGGTTTGTTTCACCCAGCATAGTATCCTCCAGGTTCATCCATGTTGTAACAAATGCAGGTTTTCCTCATCTTTAAAAAAAATGTATTATGTGTGTTTTTTTTTGTTAATCCTTACCTAAGAATTTTTTTCCATTGATTTTTAGGGAGAGAGTGGGGGGGGGGGAAGGGTACATGTGCATGAGAGAAAGGTGGAGGGAGGGAGGAGAAAGAAAGAAACATAGATGTGAGAAAGACATTGTTTGGTTTGGTTGCTTCCCGCATGTGCCCGGAGAATTGAATCTGCAACCCAGTTATATGTCCTTGATCAGGAATCAAACCCATGACCCTTTGGTGCCCAGGCCAATGTTATAACCACTGGTAAGGGCAGCTTTCCTCCTTTTAAAAGACTGAATAGTATTTTTCATTGTATGTATTTACCACATTTTATTTATCCATTAATCTATCAATAGACATTTAGGTTGCTTCCATGTCTTGGCTATTTGAATAATGCTATAATGAACATGGGAGAGCAGATATCACTTCAAGATCTTAATTTAAATTCCTTTGGATATATACTCAGAAGAGGAATTGCAAGGTCATGTGGTAGCTCTATTTTAAATATTTTGAGGACTCTTCTTACTGTTTTCATAGTGGCCACACCAATCTACATTCCCATCAACAGTGTACTAGGGTTTTCTTTTCTGGATGTCCTCATCAACACTTGTTGTCTTTAATTTTTATTATAATAGTCATCCTATTTGGTGTGAGGTGATATCTCATTTTGGTTTTAATTGGAATTTTCTTGATGATTAATGATGTTGAACACCGTTTCATATATCTGTTGGTTTCCTTTTGAAATGTATTTAAAAGTCAAAAATAATTATAAGACTGTATTGTTGGGTTTATAACTCATACTGTAACATATGATAATGATAGCTGAAAGGAGTTGGGGTAACAATAGAGCTATGTTGGAGGAAGGAAATAATACTAGATAAGTTGAGTGCACTGGAAGAAATAAAAAATACCAGAACTGGTAAATGTGCATGCTTATGTTAAAGACACTTTAAATATGCTTCTCCTTTCCTTTTTCAACTTCTTTCATAGATACATGATTGTAAAGCAATACTTGTAACACAATTGTTGTGCCTATTACATATGTAGATAACATATGTGACAGTAATCACATGATAGTGAGAATGCATAGAACTGTATTGGAGCAATAGGCTTAAGTATTTTGCTGGAATTAAATTAGTATTAATCTGAAGTTGATTGTGATAATTAAGATGCATACAATCTCTAGAGCAAACACTAAGAATATAGCTTTAAAAAGTTAAAACATCAAGAAAAGAATTTTAAAAAAGGAAAAAGATTTAAATGTTATACTATACAAATCTATTGGACAGAAAAGAAGAAAGTAAGGGAGAAACAAAGCAGCAAAAAGATGAGATAAAAAATAATGTCCTGGCTGGTGTGGCTCGTCGTCCAGTGCACCAAAAGGTGGCAGGTTCAACTCCCAGTCAGGGCACATACCTAGGTTTCGGGTTCAATCTTGGATCAAGGCACATACAGGGGGCAACAAGTTGATGTCTCTCTCTCTCTTTCTCCCTTTCTCTCTCTCTAAAAAACAACAACAAAGAAACATATCCTCGAGAGCTCTGCATTCTGGAGTGAGTGGGTTTGGCATGGCATTCCGAGTCCCCGCAACAATGAGTGCTGCCAAGGAGTCCCGTCCACATTGGGTGAAGCATTCAGCCTCCCCAGATGATGATCTTGGATCTAGAAATTGGGAGGCAACAGACTTAGGTAACGAAGAAAGAAAACAAAAATTCTTGAGACTTATGGGCACAGGAAAGAAAGAACATACTGGTCATTTTGTGATAGGAGATCACAAATCAACATTTCACTTCTGAACAGGGGAAGAAGACAAGAAAATTAGTGAAGAACTGGAGTCTCAGTATCAGCAAAGTATGGACAATAAATTGTCAGGAAGATATCGAAGACATTGTGGACTTGGCTTCAGTGAGGTAGAAGATCATGGAGAAGATCATGGCTGGAGATGATGGTGATGATGATTCACCTGATCCTGAAAGTCCAGATGACTCTGAAAGTGATTCAGAGTCAGAGAAAGAAGAATCTGTTGAAGAACTCCAGGCTCCTGAGCACCCTGGTGAAGTGAAGGACCCCAAAAACAAAAAGATGCAAAAAGCAACTATAAAATGACATTTGTTAAATCCAGTGGTTCATAATTCCCTAATACTTAGTCTTTGTATTAAAGGAAAGCCTTATTGTTGTAATGCGCAGTGGAGGACTTCTTATAGAGCACAGGCCTTTGCTTTATACTTTTTAAAAAGGCCCTTTTAAGTAATTACAAAGATTGTTTGCTTTCAATGCCATGTGTTACACTTTCATGGGCATGATTAAAATCAAATTTATAAAGTGTAAGAGTTGTATAAAGTAAGAAATAAATACAATACTCAACTCCCTTTCATATTAGCATTATCAAACCTCTAATCTCACTTTTTTATCCCTTCAAATAGTTGAGGGAGACACTCTTTTTTGTTTGTGGTAGCTGTGTTTTTTGTGTTGATATTTTTCTCATAAAAAGTTTATCTGTACTGTGATGTGTACATGAAAAGAATTATTTTATTATACTTTGTTATAGTAGAACTATTCATTATGGATATTTCTGCTGCCAATAGCAACTAAATTAATGTTGGCAAACAGGTACTTAGTTTACTCTTACTGATCCAACTCTATTCTTTTGGACCAAAGCAACATGAGAGCAAATACTTTTCAAACCTGCTAGGATGGAAATACAACTGTCATATATTTGGAATGCTGTCCTTATCCCCGCATTGTCCCTCCACCCCCCAGCTTGTGCCCTCACCCCCTGTTGTCTGTGTCCATTGGTTAGGCTTATAGGCATGCATACAAGTCCTTTGGTTGATTTCTCGCCCCCCTCTACCCTCCCACACCTTCCCTCTGAAGTTTGATGGTCTGATCGATACTTCTCTGTCTCTGGATCTGTTTTTGTTCATCAGTTTATGTTGTTCATTATATCCCACATATGAGTGAGATCATGTGATAATTTATCTTTCCCTGACTGGCTTATTTCACTTAGCATAATGCTCTCCAGGTCCATCCATGCTGTTGAAAATGGTAGTAGTTCTTTCCTTTTAACAGCAGTGTAGTATTCCATTGTGTAGATGTACCAAAGCTTTTTGATCCACTCATCTGCTGATGGGCACTTAGGCTGTTTCAAAATCTTAGCTATTGTAAATTGTGCTGCTTTGAACATAGGGGTGCATATATCCTTTCTGACTGGTCTTTCTAGTTTCTTGAAATATATTCTTAGAAGTGGGATCACTGGGTCAAATGGGAGTTCCATTTTGAGTTTTTTGAGGAAACGCCATACTGCTCTCCACAGTGGCTGCACCAGTCTGCATTCCCACCAGCAGTGCAAAAGGGTTCCTTTTTCTCCACATCCTCTCCAACACTTGTTTTTTGTTGATTTGTTGATGATAGCCATTCTGACAGGTGTGAGATGGTACCCCATTGTCATGTTGATTTGCTTCTCCCAGAGAATTAGGGACTTGGAGCATCTATATTAATAAAAAGGTAATATGTAAATTAGCCCGGGAGACTGAACTTTTTCCGCCCTTCTGACTTCCTTCTCGAAAAACCCATGGGGGGGGGGGCCAAGGTAGAGGAAATTAGGGCCCATGAGGCTGGCAGGGGAGGGCTTTTGGGGGCCAGGAACCCAGCTTGGGAGGACAGTTCGGGGCCATCAGGCTGCCCAGGGAGGGCTGTTGAGGCCCAGGAGGCTGGCAGGGGAGCGGTTAGGTGGCAATCAAGCTGGTAGGCAGGCAAGTGGTTAGGAGCCAGCGGTCCTGGATTGCAATAGGGATGTCTGGCAGCTGGACATCCCCCTAGAGGTCCCAGATTGGAGAGGGTGCATCCCAGGTTGAGGACCCCCCCCCCCCCCGCATAAATTTCGTGCACCGGGCCTCTAGTGTTTTCATATGTCTCTTGGTCTTCTGTATGTCCTCTTTCAAAAAGGGTCTATTTAGGTCCTTTGCCCATTTTTTGATTGGGTTGTTTATCTTCCTTTTGTTAAGTTGTATGAGTTCCCTGTATATGTTGGAGATTAAACCCTTATCAGAAAGAATCTTCCTTAATCTGTTAAGATTATTTTCAGAAAATAAAAAACCAACAAAAAGTATTGTACTTATGGTAAGTTATTGAAAGCTTTCCTCTTGAGACTGGGAACCAGACATAGAGCCCCATTTCATGCCATATATATATATATATATAAATATTATATAATGTAAATATTATTTATGTAAGTAACATTTACCTTATATAGTTTTATATATAAAATGAAATAATATTTACTATTATGGTTATACAAGTTAAGAAAAAAATATAAATAACACAATTAGAAATAATACATAAATACACACATACATAGATATACATAGTGTGACATAAAAAGGTGACATTAAAAAGTCCAGAAAGTATTAGAATTAATAAATGAAAATTTCAATTTGCTAGATACAGGGTCAACATCTAATAATAATCACAAATCTATACATTAGTAAAAAGTAAACAGAAAAAAAATTTAATTACAATTTGTGTATCCTAGCATTGACAAAGAAACAGGCAGTCTCCGGTTACATCAGACTCGATATATGTCGTTTAGTGGTTATGTCGCCATCTCCCATTTATTTATAAAAAAAAGTTCTGTCATTTTGACGTATGTACATATGTGCTTTATGTTTTTTATTATT
>NW_005872902.1:14523-19475 GCF_000147115.1 Myotis lucifugus | reverse complement strand
GAGCCACCACAGCTGTGAACAACATTCACAAGAGGAGCTGCTGCCAACTGACGAGCAGCTGCTACCACAACCACCCGAGGAACACCCACGGCCCGAGGAGCCACTGCCACCCACGGAGCAGCCACTGAATGACTCAACATCTAGATGTGTCGGTAAGATCAAACTTGGGTAGACAAAGAAACCCCCAAAGGAAAGAAAAGGAGAACTCGCCAGAAAAGCAGCTAATTGATTCAAAGGCATGCAACACGACAGAAAAAGAATTCAGATTAAGGGTTCTAGAGTGCATAAACCGGATGGAGGAAAAAATCAACAATTTATGCAAGAAGCAAGAAGAAACAGATGAAAAAATCAACTACTTATGTAAGAATCAAAAAGAAATGGATGAAAAAATCAATAACTTAGGTAAGAACCAAGAAGAAATGAAGAGTGATATAGCTGCAATAAAAAACACCATTGAGCCCTAGCCAGCTTGGCTCAGTGGGTAGAGCGTCAGCCTGCGGACTGAAGGGTCCCAGGTTCGATTCCGGCCAAGGGCACATGCCTGGATTGCGGGCTTGATCCCCAGTAGGGGGTGTGCAGGAGGCAGCCGATCAATGATTCTCTCTCATCATTGATGTTTCTATCTCTCTTTCCTTCTCCCTTCCTCTCTGAAATCAATAAAGAAATATATTTAAAAAAAACACCATTGAAAGTCTCAACAGTAGTCTAGGAGAAGAGGAGGACCGAATTAGTGAATTAGAAGACAGGGAAGCAAAACACACCCAAACTGAACTGCAAGGAGAAAAAAATTAAAAGACAGGAGGAGAGCCTAAGGGAGCTATGGGACAACATGAAACGAAACGACATACGAATAATAGGGGTGCCAGAACAACAGAAAGAGGAACAAGGGTTAGAAAACTTATTTGAAGAAATAATATCAGAAAACTTCCCTGAGGTGGGGAAGAAAAAAGTCACACAAGCACAGAGAGTCCCAGACAAGGTGAACCTGAAAAGACCCACACCAAGACACATCATAATTACCATGGCAAATGTTCAGGACAAAGAGAGAATCTTACAGGCTGCAAGAGAGAGGCGCAAAGTTACATACAAGGGATCTCCCATTAGATTATCAAATGATTTCTCAACAGAAACACATCAGGCCAGAAAAGAATGGACGGAAATTTACAAAGTGATGCAAAGCAAAGGACTGAATCCAAGAATACTCTATCCAGCAAGGCTATCATTCAAAATTGAAGGGGAAATAAGAAGCTTCACAGACAAAAAAAGGCTAAGGGAGTTTATCACCACCAAGCCAGCAATGCAAGAAATGTTAAAGAGACCGGTGTAAAAAGAAGAAGAAGAAGAAGAAAAAGCTAAGAAAGAAAACAGGCACACAAAAAAGAAATGGCTACAAACAAGTACCTTTCAATAATAATTTTAAACGTAAACGGACTAAATGCTCCAACCAAAAGACATCGAGTGGCTGAATGGATAAAAAAACATGACCCATATATTTGCTGTCTACAAGAGACACACCTCAGAAGAAGGGACTCACACAGGCTGAAAGTGAAGGGATGGAAAAATATCTTTCAGGCAAATGGAAATGAAAAGAAAGCTGGGGTAGCAATACTTATATCGGACAAAATAGACCTCAAAGTGAAGGCCATAACAAGAGATTATTGATGTTCTTGGTGAACGGAGAAGCAGAGATGAGTCAGACGACAGGATACGGAGAAGCAGAGGGCTACCGCTCGCTCAGGTGAATAGCAAAGATCCTCTGATCCCTTATGGCTTTTATTGGGGGTGAGCACAGCAAATAACAATGGAGTACAGCAAGTGACAAGGATTAACAAACATGCTTTAGGAAATCATCAAAGCTAAGTTATACATTACACTATTAATTTCCTATATTATACAAAGACTCTTTCCACCTGCAGCAGTGTACCCTCCCCTGAACTTTCTATGCCCTCATGGACTATTCATCACATCAAGGAAAGTTCTGCCTTGGAACAATAACTCTCATGTGCAAGACTTTGTTCTGACATGGCCTGTGTGCAGGCTCACGCCTTCTCCCAGCAGAGCATCCTATTCTAGTTTACTTCTTTCCACTTGACCCCTACAGAGATAAGGAAGGCCACTTCATAATACTAAAGGGATCAATACAACAAGAAGATATAACCCTGATAAACATATATGCACCCAATGCAGGAGCACCCAAATACATAAAAAAAACTCTTGGAAGATATCAAAGGAGAGATTGACAACAATACAATCATAGTAGGGGACTTTAATACACCACTGACATCACTGGATAAGTCCTCTAGACAAACACTCAGCAAAGAAACAGCAATCCTAAATGACTCACTAGATCAGATGGAGTTAATGGACATCTTCAGAACACTTCACCCCAAAGCCATGGAATATACATTCTTCTCAAGTGCTCATGGGACATTATCAAAAATAGACCACATATTGGGTCACAAACAAAGTCTCCCCAAATTCAAGAAGATTGAAATCATACCAACCATCTTCTCAGACCACGATGGCATAATATTAGAAATAAACTACAATAAAAACAACCCAAAATACTCAAACACTTGGAAGCTGAATAGCATGTTATTAAATATTGAATGGGTCACCAATGAGATCAAAGAAGAAATTAAAAACATCCTGGAAACTAATTACAATGAAAACAAAACAATCCAAAACCTATGGGACCCAATGAAAGCAGTCCTGAGAGGGAAGTTTATAGCTCTACAGGCCTATCTCAACAAACAAGAAAAAATGGTAGTAAATCATCTAACTCTACATCTCAAAGAATTAGAAAGAGAGCAACAAGAAAAGCCAGAGTGAGCAGAAGGAAGAAGATAATAAAGATTAGACCAGAAATAAACGACATAGAGACCAAAAAAAAAAAACACAATACAGAAAATCAATGAAACCAAGAGCTGGTTCTTTGAAAGGATAAACAAGATTGATGAACCTCTAGCCAGGCTCACCAAGAAGCAAAGAGAGAGGACCCAAATAAACAAAATCAGAAATGATAGAGGCGAAATAACAACAGACCCCACAGAAATATAAATGATTGGTAAAAAAATACTATGGAGAACTCTACTCCAACAAACTAGACAACCTGGAGGAAATGGACATATTCCTAGAAAAATACAACATTCCAAAACTCAATCAGGAAGAATCTAAAAATCTCAATAGGCCAATAACTATGGAAGAAATTGAAGCAGTCATCAAAAAGCTTCCAGCAAACAAAAGCCCAGGACCAGACAGCTTCTCAGGGGAGTTTTACCAAACATTCAAGGAAGAACTAAAACCTATCCTCCTCAGACCTCTACAAAAAATTCAAGAGGAAGGAACACTTCCAAGCTCATTCTATGAAGCCAGCATCACTCTAATACCAAAACCAGGTAAAGACAACACAATGAAAGAGAATTACAGGCCAATATCCCTCATGAACATAGATGCCAAAATCCTCAACAAAATCTTAGCAAATCAGATCCAGCAGTACATCAGAAAGATCATACACCATGACCAAGTAGGATTTATTCCAGGGATGCAAGGATGGTACAATATCCGAAAATCCATAAACTTGATACATCACATAAAAAATTGAAAGAAAAAAACCACATGGTCATATCAATTGATGCAGAAAAAGCATTTGACAAAATCCAACACCCAGTTTTGATAAAAACTCTCAGCAAGGTGGGAATAGAAGGATCATACCTCAACATAATAATAGCCATATATGACAAACCCACAGCCAACATCATACTCAATGGACAAAAACTAACACCATTTCCCCTAAGAACAGGAACAAGACATGGATGCCCACTCTCACCACTCCTGTTCAACATAGTCCTGGAAGTATTAGCCATTGCAATTAGGCAAGAAGAAGAAATGAAAGGCATCCAAATTGGAAAAGAGGAAGTAAAACTGTCCTTATTTGCAGACGACATGATATTATACGTACAAAACCCTAGAGAGCAACAAGATGCTCAATTCATATTTGACAAAGAAGGCAAGAACATACAATGGAGTCAAGATAGTCTCTTCAGTAAATGGTGTTGGGAAAATTGGACAGATACATGCAACAAACCCCATCAAAAAACTACTAGACTTAATACATGAATTTGGCAGTGTAGCAGGATACAAAATTAACCCCATGAAATCTATGGCATTTCTATACATCAATAGTGAACTTACAGAAAGAGAGACTAAAAAAACAATCCCATTTACCATCGCACCAAAAAAATTAAGCTACCTAGGAATAAACTTAACTAAGGAGGTAAAAGACCTCTACTCAGGACATTGAAACTACAGGACATTGAAAAAAGAGATAGAGGAAGACATAAACAGATGGAGGAACATACCATGTTCTTGGATTGGTAGAATCAACATCATTAAAATGTCCATACTACCCAAAGCAACGTATAAACTCAATGCACTTCCCATTAAAATACCAATGACATATTTCACAGACCTAGAACAAACTCTCCAAAAATTCATCTGAAAAAAAAAGACCCCGAATAGCTGCAGCAATCCTGAGAAAGAAGAAAGTAGGTGGGATCTCAATACCAGATATCAAGCTGTATTACAAAGCCACTGTTCTCAAAACTGCCTAGTACTGGCACAAGAATAGACATATAGATCAATGGAATAGAATAGAGAGCCCAGAAATCGACCCAAAACAATATGCTCAATTCATATTTGACAAAGAAGGCAAGAACATACAATGGAGTCAAGATAGTCTCTTCAGTAAATGGTGTTGGGAAAATTGGACAGATACCTGCAAAAAAATGAAACTAGACCACTAACTTACACCATACACAAAAATAAACTCAAAATGGATAAAGGACTTAAATGTACAATGGGAAACCATAAAAATACTAGAAGAATCCAAAGGCAACAAAATCTCAGACATATGCCGAAGCAATTTCTTCACTGATACAGCTCCTAGGGCA
>NW_005872902.1:0-13991 GCF_000147115.1 Myotis lucifugus | reverse complement strand
TGCACGCCTATGTTCATAGCAGCACAATTCACCATAGCTAAGATTTGGAAACAGCCTAAGTGCCCATCAGTAGATGAATGGATTAGAAAACTGTCGTACATCTACACAATGGAATACTATGCTGCTGTAAAAAAGAAGGAATTCTTACATTTGCAACAGCATGGATGGAACTGGAGAGCATTATGCTAAGTGAAATAAGCCAGTCATTGAAGGAAAAATACCACATGATCTCACTCATTTATGGATAATAGAGACTATTATAAACTTATGAACAAAAATAGATACAGAGGCAGAGCAGCCTCGAACAGACTGTCAAACTACAGCAGGAAGGCCAGAGAGGTTTGGGGGGCCGGAGGGAGGGGGCTAAGTGATCAACCGAAGGACTTGTATGCATGCATATAAGCATAACCAATTGACATAAGACACTGGGGGGTAGGGGAGGCCAGGGGATTGTTAAGGACGGGGAAAAAAAAGGAGACATATGTAATACTCTTTGTAATACTTTAAGCAATAAAACAATTAAAAAAATTATAAAATCTTTTTGAGAAAAATTAAAGAAAATATTTTTAAAATTTTATTTTTCAATTATAGTTGACATGCAAAACATAGTGATTAGACATCCATATTCCTTATGAAGCAATCACCCTGAAAAGTCTGTTAACCATCTGGCATTATACCTAGTTATACAATATTATTGACTATATTCCCTAAGTAAAGAGAATAATAAAAGATGTCATGTATATAGACTGGAAGGACTGAATATTTTAAAAAGGTCTATTCTCCCTTAATTGCATAGGTTGTGTACAATCTTAAACATAATCTCAGGAGAGATTCTATTTCTGGTGGAAATTGACAAAGTGATTCTATAATTTAAATGGAATTGCAAAGGGTCAAAAATAGTGCAATATAAACATTTAAGTGTAAGTATAGTTTGTATACAAGCTTATGCCGGTTATATTAGTTTTAGGTGTATAATATAGTGATCCAACATTTGTATACCTCATAATGTGATCACCCCACTAATTTTAGTAATCACTGTTACCATGCAAACCCAGCACAATATGATTGACTATTCACCTTTTCACTCATCCCTCACCACTTCCCTTTGGCTCGATTCCTATGAGTCTGTTTTTGTTTTGTCTTGTTTGTCCATTTAGATGCCACATATAATTGAAATCATATGGTATTTGTCTTTCTCTGCTTGACTTATATATCACTTAGGGCAGGGGTGGGGACCCTTTTTGCTGCCAAGGGCCATCTGGATATTTATAACATCACTTGTGGGCCATACAAAATTTTCAACTTAAAAATTAACCTACTATATTTCATCAAACATTTAATGAACTTACCCCTAAGGTGATGGCTGGAACTGCTTCCCTTTAGTGAGGCGTGTGATGTTAACTGGTTTTGATGATGTTACTACTTGCAACTGCTTTTCCAGGTTTGCATTGGTCAGTCTGGAGCGCAGTCGACTTTTTGAGGTGGTAAGTTTTGAAAAGAACTGCTCACAGCAGCAAGTTGTTCTGAACACAGATGCATATTTCTTTTTTAAGAAATATATTTTTATTGATTTCAGAGAGGAAGGGAGAGGGAGAGAGAGATAGAAACATCAATGATGAGAGAGAATCATTGATCTGCTGCCTCCTGCACAACCCCTACTGGGGACTGAATCCACAACCCAGGCATGTGCCCTTGACCAGAATCGAACCTGGGACCCTTCAGTCCGCAGGTCGATGCTCTATCCACTGAGCCAAACCATCCAGGGACAGATGCATATTTCAATACATGTCTCCTCAAAGTGGGAAACTCATCATTGCTTATGTAAGGTTTATAGAACTCAAGCAGTAGGGGGTTGTTGTACCTAGCTTTCAGCTCATTATCGCTTTGCAGCTGAATGCTTTTGTGTGGTAGGTTATCAGGCACATCAGCTGGTTCCACATTTAACGGTGTGGCAAAGATGTCCGATTCCATCTGCTTACTTTTCATGTCCTTGGATTTTCATTAAATGCCTCAATTGGTTCTGCACATTCACCAGCATATTCAAGTGTCATAGATGGCTTTTGTCCTTTCACAGTGGGAAATGCACCGTGTTATTCCTTTCGAGTTGCACTTTCCACAGCCTTAATTTAGCTTCAAACGATCTCACATTTGAAAGCAGAGAGCTGAGAAGCTGTTTGGGCCCTGCAGCTTGATGTTCAGCTCTGAGAGATCCTGGGTAATGCCACCATGAGCTAGCTCACACAGCCACCTGCTGCCACTGAGCTCCCTGACAGGTTTTCCCTTCAGCTCCATGAACTGCTGGGTTTTATCCCGCAGTTATGAAACCTCATGAGCATGTTCCCACGACTCAGCCACTGCACTTCACACAAGATCACTGTGCTCAGTCATGATCTTCAGTAACTCCTTAAATTGTTGACTGTTAAAACTTTTGCTCTTGTGAAACAAGCCAGTCAATGAAGGAAAAATACCACATGATCTCACTCATTCATGGATAATAAAGACCATTACAAACTTTTGAACAATAATAGATACAGAGGCAGAGCTGCCTCAAACTGATTGTCAAACTGCAGTGGGAAGGCCAGGGAGGGTTGGGGGACAGGAGGGAGGGGAGTAAGAGATCAACCGAAGGACTTGTATGCATCTATATAAGCATAACTAATGGACATAAGACACTGGGGGGTAAGGGAGGGCAGGGGTTTGTCAAGGGAGGGGGGGAAAAAAGGGCACTTATGTAATACCCTTTGTAATACTTTTAGCAAAAAAAAAAAAAACAACAAACAAAACTTTTGCTCTTGACAAAATTTATTCATGACACTACTGTTGACCTGACATTGTTGAGCCACAACAACGGTGCACATAGACTTTCCTGGTGTGTGATGCAGTGGCACATAATTAAATCACTTGGATCAAGACTGAGACCATTCAGTTCCTTCTTGACAAATGCAATTCATCCTTTTTGCGATCCAACGGTTGCTCCATCTGGAGTAACTTTTCAAATATTAGCTCAATATTTTTTCATAATAAAACAAATCTCTCAAACAAGCCCTCACCACTTGTAGTGCCAAGCGTGGCTTCCAGTGACAGCAGTTCCTCTTGTGAGTCAAACGCTGCAATTATCCCACAAATGAAAATTGTTATGTCATTGTCTTGTCACAAGCCAGCGAGAAAATTGGAAATCTGCAGAATCCTTCAGTGTTTTTTCAATATCTTGATGAGACGGTTCTCTGAGACAAACTGACACTCCGAAACATTTTTACCTTGTCTGGTGCTAACAACTCCGCAGCAGCCACCATGCGCTCTTTCACAAACTCCCTCTACAGGAGGTCTCAGCTTCTTTGCGTTTAGCTCGCTCACTACATAACTCACCTGAATAACATTGTCTCTGTCACCAGGCCTAGTGAAAGTGGTTTGCTGTGATTCCAACTCTCTTGAAGAGCATTGATTTTATCCAGATGCATTTGGCCACTGATTTGTTGAGTTTAGCATGTTTTGAGCTGTCATGACACTCCAGACTGGCTTTTTTCATTACTGCTAAGGCATCACCACAAACTAGGCACACAGGTTTGCCTTTGACTTCAACAACAATGTAATCACTTGTCCATTTCTCTTGGAAAGAACGACACTCTGCATCAGCTTTTCTTTTCTTTGTAGTCGCCATTTGTAGGATGTCAGACCACTTAAATTTTAATAACTATCCAGTGTGTGTGTTGCCAGCGACAGGATTATTTAGCTTTGATCACTGTTCTAATCCTGCATCTTGGATTTGGAACATATCCAATTTTTGTATCATCAACTCTTGAGGTCTTTTCTGTGTACTGTAATTTCCTTAATCTTCATCTGAGATTCAGTTTTGCCAGGATTGTTGATCATAGATGTGTGGACAAAGGTTGGATTGGAGTTATCATTTGTGTTGACAAAGAAGTTGACAACATCGTCATCAATCATGGGAGGCAAGGTCATCAACATCATGAGGAATCATCTCATCTCATCGTCACTGGATCACTGTGGTTTTGCACAGTGAGTTAACACTTTCACCGTGTGTACACTCCCAGCCTGCCTGGCACTGGATGTCCTCTAAGTCACTGCAATACAGGCAGACGGGCCACGGGAAGCCTACAAGAAGCATACATGTCTGTCCCTTCATGCTTGTACATGTTCTGTCTATCCTGTAATGAACATTTCTTGCTTGGCCCTCAAAATTTACATTATTATTATGATTCATTTAATATAAATTTATGTTGCTATGAAAAAAAGCTTCTAGATTTATTGAATTTCAAGTCCTACCTGCGATTGCCTTGGCAGAACCAGACCAAATGATTTTGCAGGCCTTCTAATGCCTGTGGGCCAGATGTTCCCCACCTCTTATTTAGTGTAATACCCTGTAGGTCAGTGATGGCGAACCTTTTGAGCTCGGCATGTCAAAATTTTGAAAAACCCCAACTTAACTCTGGTGCCGTGTCACATATGGAAATATTCATAATTTTTTTTGATATTTGCAACCATAGTAAAAAAAGATTTATATTTTTGACATTTATTTTATATATTTAAATGCCATTTAACAGAAAAATCAACCAAAAATATGTATAAAATGAACAAAAACAGAAAAACAATGTATATTTAGGAAAAAAAATAATAAAAACAATGATAATCAAATGGTATGAAAACTAGAAATTAGTGACTTTTTTGGTGCTGAAATTTGTCTGCTTATTCTTTGATTGCAGGTTCATACTTGGTGCACTTCAAGGCCAAGCAAGCGCCACTAACTTCATCTGTTAGCCGGTTTCTGTTGTTCATTTTAATATTATTTAATGCTGAGAACAAAGTCTCACAAAAATATGTTGATGAAAAAATTGTTAGCAAAGCCATCGCTAGATTTTTTATGTCGCTAAACGTGTCAGGTACTCTGTTCCAAGCACTCAAAATTTCTTGTTCGTAGTTGCACTCTTCTTCATTATTCAAACGATTTTGTTCCAGATTTTCAAGTTTCAACCTTAAGTTGACAAACACATGAGTCCAAATGCTACCTTGAAAATCTGCAAGTTGCATCTCTAAATCATCAATTTGCATCCATTGGAAATCCTTTAATTCCAAAATACTGTAAACAACTACATCCGGATACCTAATTAGTTTAATGGTCTGTTCTAGGCTTCTAAATTGGTTGAATCTTTCACTGAACTGTTTAAATAACGAGTTTACTATATTCTGGTACATAAGTATGGACTCCATTACACTCGTTGTAGTGGCCTTCTTGAAATACTTTTTTATCCGAGGAAAATACTTATAAGTTTTAGTTTCAATATCTCGCTTGAAAATTTTAAGTTTACTTTCAAAAGATTTGATGTATACAAACATAACGTCAATACTTTTGCCAAAACCTTGTAATTTTAAATTCAGTTCATTCATATGAACAGAGAGATCTGTAAAAAACATCTAATTGCTGACCCACTTATGATCATTGATCTGAGGAAAGTTTGCCAGACCCTTATTCTCAATAAATACCTTAATTTCTTCAAAGCACTCCACAAATCGCTCAAGTACTTTACCTCGACTTAGCCATCTCATTTATTGAACATCAGTAGTCCACTGTAGGTCGAATCAACTTCCTGTAAAAGTGCAGAAAATTCTCGCTTGTGAAGGGGTCAAGAAGCTATAAAATTCACAATTTTTGTTACAACTGACATTAAATCATTCAATTCTGAGAATCCCTATTTGGCACACAACATCTCCTGATGGATAATGCAATGAAAAGGTACAAGTGGATGTCTAATAGCTTCCATAACCAATTTCAGGAATCCCACATTTTTTCCCACCATATTTGGTGCCCCATCTGTCGTGACTGACATAATTTTAGAGATATCAATGTTTAGGTCACTGAATGTTTTTATAACAACCTTACATATTCCATTTCCTGATGTACTTATTGGCACTGATTCTAACTTTATCAATTCTTCTCTCATTGTGAGACCATCAGAATATCAGCAATAATGGCCAACCAAGAATTTGATGTGACATCAAGAGAAATCGAAAAATATTTACCACTAGTTAATTGATGTTGTACGTTTTTGTTAAGATCTATTATTCTGTCTTTGATAGCATTTCTACTGAATGGTAACTCAGAAATTATTTTAATAATATCATCTTTATTTTTCATATCGTGAAATAGAGCTGGTGCACATCTTAGAAATGATCAACCGAAGGACTTGTATGCATGCATATTAGCATAACCAATGGACATAAGACACTTGTGGGTAGGGGAGGCCAGGGGATTGTCAAGGGCAGGGGAAAAAAGGAGACATATGTAATACTCTTTGTAATACTTTAAGTAATAAAGCAATAAAAAAATAAATTCTCCATCACTGAGGGCTTTTCCATGCTGATCTATGGAGTGAGCAATACAGTAACTTGCTGATGTTAAATTTGTAGAGCATCTTACAAATTTAATGATGGAATTTGATTGACTTTTATAGAGGTGTAGCTGCCTAGAAATGTATTCCTTCCTTTCATCGATACTTTTTTTCAAGAGCTGACAATGATTAGTTTCAAAATGTCTCTTTACTTTTTACGTTCTGCTTACTACCATTTCATTACACAGTATGCACAATGATCTATTGTTTCTGTCGACAATCCCGTACATCTCCAGTCCATATGTCTTGGAAGGGTCAGCTACTGCTACTTCCACTTCCTTTATCATTCAATCTTGCTTTTTCATTTTTTTGATTCTCCATCACAAGGCTGCAAAAATAAATAAATATAAATCACGGCATTTTTTATAAAAGGTTAGGTTTCTTACCTATTAACTTTTTGCAGTGTTGTTGCATTGACTCCTGGTGCAAAACAATTCAAAGATAGTATGTATAACCAACAAATATATGGTGCTGTAATCATCTGACATGCAGAATGTCCCGTTGAGCACTGTTGCACTGTATATCTTTTTCTTCTAAGCCTCCCAGTCCTGTCTCCTAATCAACATGGCGATCAAGTGCATCTGTTTGCCCAATGCACCTGAATGCACGGGAAGCTTACCGGAGGCACATATTGACAATAATGAGGCCGTTTCCAGAATTGCGCATTTTGTCACTCGAGTAAAAATAAAATGTCATGAGTAAAGATTAATCTCTTTATAGTGCAACTCTTAACCTTTTTATATTAATGTCAATATTGGAACAATGTATCTTGGATGTTTTCACTATGTATCTTTGCTACGCAACACTGATGTACATGTTTACATCCGGTTTTAGAATTGCATTATTGATCATGAGTAACGTGAGTAATAATATTACTCGAGTGATGCCCAACTCTGGCCGTTGCAAGAGATAAATATTTGAATTCTGCATTTTTTTGTCTCTGTTGATGAGTGTCACCCAAAATGAGTTCGTGTGTCACCTCTGACACGCGTGTCATAGGTTCACCATCACTGCTCTAGGTCAAGCATGTCAAACTCATGGCCTGCAGGCCACATGCAGCCTACAATGAATACTTTTTTGGCCTAGCCAATATAACAGTATGTAAGAAACGTTTTAATAAAAATTTCATAATTTAACTTTTACAATATCCTGATTATACATAATTATTAATAACGAGCTACAATGTTCGCTAATGACTGATTACTATAATTGTGTTGCATTCATTTCCCTTATGTGTCTTACATGCAGGTGTACCATTTCTCTCTACTAATATTAGCAGCGAATATTTTAGCAGCCGATTGCCATGTCATTAGTCTTGTACTGACTTGTTTCATGTGCGCAACAGGAAATATTTTAGTTTTGGAGAACAAGGAACATAGGTTTATTTGCATTACACTTATTAATTTGTGCAGTTATTCAGTGTCTAGTAAGTTAATGTTCAATAAAAATATTAATTTTTATTAAAATTCTATTATTTTATGTTAATGATTATTCATTTATTTTAGCCCTTTGTATTCAGCATGTCTCTATAGAATAAACCTACATTTTTATGAATATTGAAGCTTTTGTTTTTTGCAGTCCACATAAACTTAAACCTTGTTTATTTGGCCCATGTTAGCCTTTGAGTTTGACATGTTTCCTCTAGATCCATCCATGTTGTTGCAAATGGCAATATTTCATTCTCCTTTATTGCTGCATACAATTAATGGACACTTGGGTTGTTTCCATGTCTTGGCTGTTGTAAATAATGCTGCAAGAACATAGAGGTGCATGTATCTATTCAAATAAACTGATAAATAACATAGAATCAGAGGCATGGAAACAAGGAACAGACTGATGAATGTCAGAGGGAACGGGGGAAGGGAGGAAAGAAGAGATTAACCAAATAATGTATATGTATATGTGCATTGCCCACAGACACAGACAATAGGGTGGTGAAGGTCTGGGGCAGGGTGGGAACCAGGTAGAGCAGTGGTTCTCAACCTTCCTAATGCCACGACCCTTTAATACAGTTCCTCATGTTGTGGTGACCCCCAATTTTATTGTTACAAATTGAACATAATTAAAGCATCGTGATTAATCATAAAAACAATATGTAATTATATATGTGTTTTCCGATGGTCTTAGGCGACTCCTGTGAAAGGGTCGTTCGACCCCCAAAAGGGTCGCGACCCACAGGTTGAGAAACACTGCACTAGAGGAATTTGAGTTCATTATCCAGAGCACAGAGTTCCTGTGAATACCTGGCATTCAGTGTCTACAGAAAGACCATGCTTTAGTAGTGACTAGCCCTGGACTAGTACTACTCTAACCCATGATAAAGCTTATAGAGCAGAGGTCCTCAAACTTTTTAAACAGGCGGCCAGTTCACTGTCCCTCAGACCGTTGGAGGGCCGGACTATAGTTTAAAAAAAAAACTATGAACAAATTCCTATGCACACTGCACATATCTTATTTTGAAGTAAAAAAACAAAACGGGAACAAATATAATATTTAAAATGAAGAACAAGTCAAGTTAAATCAACAAACTTACCAGTTGTCAATGGGAACTATGGGCCTGCTTTTGGCTAATGAGATGGTCAATGTCCGGTTCCATATTTGTCACTGCTAGTCGTAACAAGTGATGCAAGTGTGCATCAGTTAGTCTAGATCTGGTTGGAGATTTCAGCTGTTTCATTCTGGAAAAAGTCTGTTCACAGACATAAGTGCTGCCAAAGATGGTTGCCATTTTGAGTGCATGGTTCCTGAGATTAGGATATGTCTCAGAGGGGAGAGATGTATAGAAATTAGGAAGGCTTCTTGACTTGAATGCATCTTTCAGAGAGTCACAATTCTGCAGTTCAGCCAGCTCCATTTGGCAAATTGTATCCACATTTTCAATGTCAATAGAAAATGGGTTACGGAAAAGCTGTATGTCCCGTTCATGGAGATGAAGCTCTTTAAATCTAAATTGGAACTCCTTTTGCAACTTTTCCAGTGAATCTACACATGTTTTGTTTGGGAATGCAATGAATGGTTTTTCTGCTAACAGATTTTGAGTTGTGGGGAGATGGCAGAAATTTCCCTCCTTCACCTGTTTGATGAGGAGGCCGAATTTTACTTCAAATGCTTTCACATGTGATCGCATATCACAGATGAGCTTCCCCTTTCCTTGAAGTTGCACATTGAAACTGGTGAGTAGCTCTGTTACATCTGTCAGAAAGGCAAGGTGCCATTTCCATTCTGCATCATTGAGCTCTGGTACTTCTTTGTTTTTTGAAAGCAGAAAAGCTGTAATCTGTGGAAGTAAGCCATAGAAATGTTTCAAAACTCTCCCTCGACTCAGCCAAGGGACTTCTGTGTGGTACAGAACATCTTCATAGGCAACATTTAGCTCAGACAGAAATTCCTGAAATTGTCTGTGGTTTAGTGCATTAGCTCTAATGAAGTTAACACAAGATACCACAATTTTCATAACAGAGTCCCACTTCAGTAATTTACTACACAGCGCTTGTTGGTGGATGAGGCAGTGTATGGCTATTGGATGAGAATGGTTATGTTTGTCCATCTCTTGGTTAATGCAAGCAATTACTCCTTTCTTAAACCCCACCATGCTAGGAGCACCATCAGTTGTCACACTGGCTAGTTTAGCCCAGTCCAGCTCCAAATCATTCACAGTTTGGCAAACCTTTTCATAGATATCCTCTCCTGTAGTTGTTCCTTTGATGCTTTGCAGTGCAGCAAGCTCTTCTGTGACTTTGAAATAGTCATTCGTCCCACGAATAAAAATTAGAAGTTGTGCAGAATCACGAACATCATTGCTTTCGTCGAGTGCCAAGAAAAAACAGGAAAGTTTTTTTGTGGAGTTTTGCAAATGCTGATGCAAATTGTCTCCCATTTCTTCAGTCCTTTGTGTAATTGTAGATCCTGAAAGACTCACTGTACTAAATAAATCGGCCTTCTCTGGACACATCTCTTTGGCAACAGAAAGAAGGCATTCTTTAACAAATTCTCCCTCCACGAATGGTCTGCCAGTGCATGCTATTAGCCTGGCAACTTGAAAACTTGCTCGCAGTGATGAAATATTTAGCTGCTTCTGCTTCACAAAAGTATTTTGATGAGTTGTCAATGTATTTTTCAGTTTTAATATTTTATCTTTTCTCACTTCTCCGACCAAACAATCATATTTATCTTTATGTTGAGTTTGATGGTGTCGACGTAAATTGTATTCTCTGAACACAGACACTATATTCTGGCATATCAAACACACAGCTCTTTCCTTGTACTGCATGAAAAAGTAATCATAAGTCCACTGTTCTTTGAATATCCTACACTCCAAGTCAATTTTTCTCTTTCTTGACATCATTGTTTCCTAGGGATTCCAAATTGCTATTAGTAAAATACCAATATATATATACAGCGCAACAAAAACAATATACCAACAATAACTTTGCCCACACAGAGACATACAGACTGCACTGCCCATCAATGCAGTCTGATCAGTGCCCATCAATGCAGCCTGATCAGTGCCCATCAATGCAGCCTGATCAGTGCCCATCAATGCAGTCTGATCAGTGCCCATCAATGCAGCCTTCCAAGTCCACATCATTTCAGCCTCAGCAGTGCCCATATTGGTGGAACTCCGCTTTTACCTCAGGCTCACACTGGTGCGGTAAGGGAATCGGCACGATTACAGAGCCGGTTCCTCCACCACTTTTCCAGTTCACTCTACCCTGTGCGAACTGCACTGCGGATCTGTGAACTCGCACAGGAATCTGATTGCATGGGTAAGAAGACCCATGCGATCAGATTCCACTGCAGGAAAAAAGAAGGCACGTATGCCTTTTTTCTTCCGAATCTAATGCAAGTTCAGCCATACAAGCATATGGCTGAACTCGCACTGCTCAGAGATCGCAACAGTGTGAACCGGAGCTTACACAGCACACAACATACAACATCATACACAACTGAATAGCAATCAAAATATAAATGCACTTACTGTCAATTAAATTGGGGTTCCTACTCCTCGGCTGTTTGCAGAGCCGGATTAAGTTCCCATAGGGCCCTAGGCAGATTACCAGTTTAGGGCCCCCATGCGATAACATTGAGCACTGACCATTTGCATTAACACTGACCAATGACCATTTGTGATAACACTGACCGCTGACAATTTGCATTAATACTGAGCACTGACCATTTGCATTAACACTGAGCACTTACAATTATCATTACCACTGAGCACTGACTATTTGCATTACCTCTGAGTGCTGACCATTTGCATTACCTCTGAGCACTGACAATTTGCGTTATCACTGTGATGCAACCCCCCCTAGAAACCACCCCCAACCAACTAACCAACTTCAAAAAAAAGGCTCTCCTAACTTCAAAAAAAAGGCTCTCCTAACTTCAAAAAAAAGGCTCTCCTAACTTTAAAAAAAAGGCCCTACTAACTGCAAAATAAAATAAAAAAATAGACCTCCTAACTTCAAAAAAAAATAAATCCTAATTTGTTCTTACCTCGGTCCTCAGGCAGCAGCAGGCTCTGCACAGGCAAGCTCGTGACTCGTCCGATCACACCCGAGACAGAGAGAAGGAGGGGAGTCGGAGAGTGCGGCGCACATTCCACACATGCACACTGCAAGCCTGGGACGAGTCAGCTGCTAAGCAACAGGCAGCAGCGGCAAAAACACACAGTGGGCCGGATAAATGTTTTCAGTGGGCTACATGTGGCCCGCGGCTGTAGTTTGAGGACCCCTGTTATAGAGAAACCCCAAAGGATTAAGATGATTTTCAAGTAAATTAATTGCCTGTTATAATAAAACTAGAGGCCTGGGGCACAAAAATTTGTGCACTGGGGGGGTCCCCCGCAGCCGGCCTTCACCCATTCACAATCCAGGACCCTTGGGGGATGTCCACCTGTCTACTTAGGCCCACTGCCCCAGGGGATCAGGCCTAAGCTTGCAGTCAGACATCTTCTGACAGCCAGGGAGCCTTGGGGATGTCCGACTAAAGGCTTAGGCCCCCAAGGGATCTACATGTCTAAACCATTAGTTGGACATTCTTAGTGCTGCCATGGAGGTGGGAGAGGCTCCTGCCACCACCACTGCGCTGGCCAGCCATGAGCCAGCTTCTGGCTGAGTGGCACTCCCAATATGGAAGTGCACTGACCACCAGGGGGCAGCTCCTGGATTGAGCGTCTGCCCCCTGGTGGACAGTGCTCATCATAGCAACCGGTCATTCTGCCGTTCAGTCAATGTGCATATTAGCCTTTTATTATTATTATATAGGATGTCCCTATTTCCCCCCTTTTGCCCCCTCTACTCAGCTCTTGCCCCCCCACTTCTCTCTGGCCATCACCATACTGTTGTCTGTGTCCATGGGTTGTGCATATATTTTCCTTGGCTAATCCCTTCTTTAAATTCACTTCTTTAAATTTTTATTTTCAGATAAGTGCTTATAACTGCACTATTATATATTTTCTATTATAGCATTTAGAATTAAGATATTTTTTAATTGAACCCTTGTAAATTTTAGCACAATTTAATAAATTATGCTAGAAGCAATTAGGAGCTTTTTCATGTAATGCAGATACATTTCAATTAATACTTTATTAATTTTTAATTTTTAAATATTTTAATTTGAAATAATCTCATACATATAAAAAAACCTATAAAATACTACAGTATATTATAAGTACTCTTCACCCAATTTCTTAGGTGTTAATAATTTAAACATAACCATTATACAACTAACAAAATTTGGAATATATTTTTCTTATAATCTCTTTAATGTTACTTAATCCATTTACTTTGTTTTTGTTAATCTTCACCCAAGGATATTTTTCCATTGAACTTTAGAGAGAGTGAAGGGGAAGGGAGAGACACATTGATTGGTTGCCTCCTGCACATGCTCTGATAGGGACTGGGGATCAAGCCAGCAACTGAGGTACATGCCCTTGACTGGAATCGAACCTGGGACCCTTCAGTCTATGGGCTAATGCTCTATCCACTCAGCAAAACAGGCTGCAGCTTAATTCATTTACTTTTAATCTATATGTGTCTTTATATTTAAAGTGGGTTTTGTTTTTGATTCACCCTCATAATCTGTCTTTTAATTGATGCATTTATGCCACTGACTTTCAGAGTGCTTACTGATAAAAGTTACTACCATATCAGGCAGCTTCTGGGGCTTCTGGGACTAGCCTGCCCTGGATGGCAGCTCGCTGGTGGCTCGTGCTGTCCCGCCCTGCCTGAAGTATGCAAACTAGCCGCCATCTTTGTTGGCAGTTAATTTGCATATTGTGTTGATTAGCCAATGGGAGGTGTAGTGAAGGTACGGTCAATTACCATGTTTGTCTATTTTTAGATAGGACTAGAGGCCTAGTGCACAAATTCGTGCATGGGTGGGGTCCCGCCAGCCTGCCCCAATTGGCCCGATTAGGGCCGGCAGGCTGGGGTATGGGCCTCGGGCAATTGGCTCACGTGCCCCACCTTGAAATGGGGTGTTAGGTGCCCGATGAGGTGTGCAGCTGGGTTGGGGGAAGGATTGTGGGCCCCTTGACGTGGTAGAGGCTCATCGGTTGTGGGTCTAGCCATGTAGAGAGGCTGG
>NW_005872901.1:26224-44724 GCF_000147115.1 Myotis lucifugus | reverse complement strand
CTGGCCGGGCCTGCCTGCAGCTTTTGCCTTCAGTGCTCTCTCCTTGCGTCCGGGATATCACGCCCCCTTGTCTTCCATCAGCACGCACCTGGCTGTAGCAGCCCCCATCTTGGAAAAAGCAAGCAGCAGCGACAGGACCAGGGTCTTTCCAGCCACGGCCTCATCTCTGCAGAATTCCTCAAAGGAGATGTTCACTGCTCTGCCTCCCGGTGTCCAGGGCTCTCTCGAACCTGCCCCAGTCAGCTCTGTTGTGGAGGAAACATTTCTCCTCTACCCTTCCAGGTTCTTCTGAAATCGACATGAAACAGATCAACAGGAGAAAAACAAAATGTAATTTTGTCTGTAAGGGGGGCTCCGAAAGGACCGAAGCCCACAGGCGGTCAGTCGGGCAATGGAGGCTTAGCTGCCGTCCTGAGCTGAGAAGAAAGGGGCCGGGGGCCAGGACTTCAGAGGTAAAGAGGGCTGGCCACAGGGAGACGGGAAGAACAAATGTGTGGTAAACGTTGGCCGTTCCGTCCAGAGACCCAGGGACGCGGAGGGGACTTTGGACCAGCAGGTCTTGTCAGTTTCTCTCCCAGTTGAGGACACTCGGCTCCCAGTCTGTCGCCCTTCCTAGTAATGGCTCTCTCCCGGCCGCTACAGGCCCTCCGTCTAAACTCTTCTAGGCCGTTGAGGGAGAAGCGAAGAAAAACTTCTGTTTCTTGTCTCTGCACCCAAACTGCTCCTCTCAGGCAGGCGGCCGTGGGTGAGGCGTGGAGGAAGGAGCGGGTGGCATTGCTCTGCCAGCCCCCGTTTACTGCCAGCACCCAGCGCCGGGGAGGGAGTGGTGGCAGCTGGACCCTGGACCTTTATTGACGTGGTGCCCTCGAGTGCAGATGTGGCAAGGCTCGGCTGTGCTCTCTCCTCGTTTTGTGACCTTGAACGTGTCCCTTCTTGCTGAGCTTACTTCCCCACGTGTTCAAGGAGCCCCAGGTAACGATGATCAAGTTCATGTCGGCAGCTCTTATCTATCTCTGCCCGGAATTAATTTCCTACCTGCATGCAAGGCAGCTTCCAGTCCGCATCGCACAAGCTCTCGACTTAAGGTCGCCCTTCCCTCAAGGACTGTCCTTCCTCCTAAACTTCCATGTCAGCCAGTGGCACTGGTCCTTTCCGGCTGCAGGAACCCGAAGCTGGTGCCGTGTGCCACGTGCCATGCCTGTCGTTTTGAACTTCATGTCTGAATGAAATATTAATGTTGGGATGAGCAGGAGTGCCTGTGGTCACTCGTGTTACTGAGCACTTTTTTGAGGTTTTATCTAGTGCCAGAAGATGCTAAATGAGTATAAATGTTAAAAAGACCTTGATGTAGTTACATGTCGACGATACCGTTATTCACCGAGTGAATGGAGATGTTACTAGAGCTGTTGAGAGTTTAATAATGTGGGCACAGAAAATACTCAGCTCCAGCCAGTGAAGAAGACGGCAAATGTACGGGGTGCTTATCTCTGCCTGGACTCCCCCCCCCCCCCTTCACCTGTGAAATTCTTAACTTCCCTCTCCCTTCATTGGTTCGTGGCACAGGCTCCAGGAAGTCCCGCCTCCACTGCTTCGCCAGAGGGTCCATGGAGGTTCTCCCATGTTGTAATATGTAGCGGTACTTCATTCCTTTCTAAGGCTGAATACTATTCTTGTCTGAGTTCCTGTTTTCAGTTCTTCGGGGCGTATACCGAGGAGTTGAATGATGGGATCATGTGCACATCCTGTGTTTAACTTTTTGAGGAACCACCAAGCCGTTTCCCACAGTGGCCACACCGTTTCCATCCCCATCAGCAATGCACAAGGGTTCTGGTTTCTCTGATCCTCGCCAACACTTGAGATTGTCCATTTCAAAAAAAAATGATGGCCATCCTAGCGGGTGTGAAGTGGTCCCTCGTAATTTGGTTTGCATTCCCTGATTAATAATGACGGAGAGCATCCTTTCATGAATGCAGTGTCCATTTCTACATATTCTTTGGAAATTTGCCTATTCAAGACCTTTGACCATTTTTTTTTTTTAAGTTGGGTTGCCCTTTGCTTGGTGAATTTTAGGAGTTATTTGTATGTTGTGATATGAGACCCTTCATGCATATCTTGGAACGTTAGGTCCCCCGGCCTGGCTTTGTCCTCCTTTTTGTGTTTTTTTTTTTTTTTTTTAATCTGTGGTAAATGCTGCAGGTGGGAGAGGGCAGTGAAGGGGCCTTAGCAACTACACTGATTCCATGTTTGCAGTGGGACTAGCGTTGGACTAGTACTGGTTTGCCCTGTTGGCCTTGGATAAGTTCTAACTTGCCAGAACCGCGTCTCGGCGTCTGGGAAGTCTAGCTGGCTTTGGTCCTTTTCAGGATGGCCGTGAGGACAGCCACGAAGGGGTGTGCATGATACCGGACACTGTTAACGCATGCACACAGCTGTCAAGTGGACTAGACACTTGTCCTTACTTTGGTTTTGAGGATCCTTAACATTCCAGTTCCCAGCTGAACCTCTAAGAGCCCTGCATTTAAGGCGCGGATAGTAACAAGGCATGCTTGCTTTTCAGAGTCCTCCTTCCTGAACTTCCACGACTCGGACTGCGAGCCCCGGGGATCGCTGCCCTGCGACTCTCTGCTCTCCCTCAACACGGAGAAGATCCTGGTACGCATCCCCCGCCCACGCCCTCTGTGTGTGATGCGCATGCCCGAAGGTGCAGGTCCCTGCTTATCAACCAGGAGTTGAGCCCAGTGGGCCTGTGGGCATAAGACGAAGATCGTGCATCTGTATTGGGTCACGTTGCGTTATTATGACTTAGGAATTGGGTGGCCGGTCACTCGGGACCTAGGACATGTCACTGTGAAGTCCTCAGGGATGAAAGGGCATCAGGAACCTTATTTCTAGGAACCTCGTGTGTTTGAAAGTAGAGTCTAATCTCCTTTTCCCAGCCTTCGGCTGTGTGGGGATCTTATATGTCTGTACTTTTAATTTTTGTTTCTTTTTTTTAAATCCTTATTGTTGAAAGTATTACGTATGTCCCCCTTTTTCCCCCAGTGACCCCCTCCAGCCCACCCCCAGCCCCAGGCCTTCACCACCTGTCTCTGTGTCACATATGGGTTATGCATATGTGCATACAAGGTCTTTGGTTGATTATCTCTCCCCCGCCTTCCCTCTGAGCTGTATCGGTATTTTTTTATCAGCCCAGCTAAGTGTGCAGGAGAGCTCTCCACTCGGGTGAGCGCACGGCACTGGCACCGTCCGTCTGTGTCCGTCTGTCTGTCCACGTTAGCATGTGCTCCTCGGCCCCTCTGCCTCAAGGTGTGGGGGCTCTGCCTGCTGTTCACACTTAGTTCCATGAAGCCGAGTTCCTCTTCCGGTGCCCAAGGTTCCCATCTTTTTTCTCCAGGCCTTTCCCTTCAACATCCACTTGGATACTGCTTTTTCCTCTTGTCGAAAGTTCCACTTTAGGACACGCTTTCTTTCCCAAACAGATCTTTGCCTTTTCCTGTGAGAACTACTGACAATAGGAAGGAGTTGCAAACCAGAGGACGATGAACTGACTTGGCCTCCTTGGTGCCTAGCAGCCAGACTGATACCTGGACGCTTGATTTAGATTTGTCCAAGACCAGACTGGGCTATCTCATAAGGTATTTAGTGGGCCATGGAGGCCGACGGTGACCAGAGATTGGATAAGCCCCACCTTGGACAGACGATGAGGTGCTTAGAGAATAACGAAACTTCTGGTTGATAGTGATTCAGATGCTTTCTACTAGCTGGCTTTCCAGTTTGAGATGGCCCTATGAGTTGTGTCCTTATAAGAAGAGGAAAGTTGTGCCCAGCCAGTGTGGCTCAGTGGTTGAGCATCGAACCATGAACCAGGAAGTCACAGTTCGATTCCCGGTCAGGGCACATGCCTGGGGTTTTGGCTCGATCCTCAGTAGGGGGTGTGCAGGAAGCAGCCGATCAATGATTTTCTCTCATCATGGATGTTTCTATCTCTCTCTCTCCCTCTCCCTTCCTCTCTGAAATCAATAAAATTTTATTTAAAAAAAAAGAAAAGAAATGAATTTGTCCCTACTCTACCCCTGCCCACTTCTGTTACAGACTTTATTTTAATGTAATAAACAGTTTTAAGTCAGGAATGCTCTTCAGTCTACTCTTGATGTTGCTTGGCAAGTGATTTCTTCTCTTCATGGGACTTCATTTCTGCTCTCTCCCACATCCTTTTTGCACAAAGCTTGACAAATGGCAGCCTCGCACCGAATGCCAGATGAAATTAATAAGGCTTCTTCAGTATTCAGAGAATTATTTATAGCCTCCTTTTCTCGGCTCAAAGCAATTTATTAAGCAGGAAAATCTTTTGCATCTGTGTGCTGTCCTCTATCCACTGAGCCAAACCGGTTTCGGCTACTCATTCTTGATCTGTTTTCTGGGCAAACCAAACACCGCCCTGTATCTGAACATCCCCCTGGATTTGGAGGGTCTCGGGTGCCCATGGACATACCTCGTTACTCTGTTTGAGTAGGAAGCTTATCTCGGGGATGAATCCCAGTCATTGGCTAAGCAGCATGTACATTAGAAGAGTCTCCCACGTGAAATTATTTGGCTGGAATCTATGGAATATGGGGTTAAAAAAAAAAGAAGAATTGAAATAATGGGGATGTCTCCAGGTTCCAATCCTAGAGTTTTGCCAAAAGCCACAGGTCGTCTTAGCTTTTCCTGTGTGTGGGTGTGTGTACCAGGTTTAATCATGTCTTAGGGGAATCCGGTAGGAAGCTGTCATGTTAATGTGAACCCCGTAGGCTTAGTGTGTCACAGTTTAGCGTCGACAGCCATTCCTGGGGAAGTAGCAGCCCTTTATCAGACACGATTTGTCTCTAACACTCATTCTGTGGGCTGCACCGATGCTGCTTATGAAATCATCCCACTTACAAGCTCACTTATATCGTCTGTTTTCCCCCGGCCCCACTTTTGTTTTGAGTCCTGTCAGATGTGCGCGTGTCCGCATGGATTCCGCGTGGGCCATTCTGCCTTACGGGGAGGGTCATGTTCATCACTTGGCTATGCTTTATTCAACGGATTGTCTTGTTTCTTGGTCAGATTTTGTTGGTCCTTCTACGGTGCCATCTCTGTACAACGTGTAGCTCTTATTTCTAAACTGTGTCAGGGTTTAACAGCCATGTCCTGTTATCAAGACCCACTGAAGAACTGGTCACTAGAATGTGATGTTTGCAACACAGCTGAGGTCATTAAATGGTCCCTGGAGACGCAGAGGGAGCATTGAGGCCGCCAGCGAGATGAATCCCTTCGGAGGGGAAAGGTCTGGCTCTTGGACATGGAACCACCAGCAGTCGGGGGAGGAAGCACATGAGTTACACGCAGACAGTGCCCTTGGCGTACACAATCGCTGTGACAGAGGGACAATTTATTGCTTCTCCTATAAATTCAGGGTAGCTTTACTTTTCCAACGGTAGGTTTTTATTATGTTTATTATGATAAGCTAACGTGTCTGTCTGTTTTTTTATTTCAGAGCCAGGCCAAGTCTATCGCAGAACAGAAGAGATTTCCGTTTGCTACTGACAACGACAGCACAAACGAGGAGTTAGGTGAGACTTCCTCCGGGGGTGCTGCTGTGGTTTCCCCTCAAATCTGTGATTACACGCAGAGCCGGTAGGCAGGATGGAGAGGTAGAGAGAGCACGGAGACCGACAGAGACGGGCTCTGGTGCGAGTGGTCTGATCTGTGCGAGTCCATGCGTCGTGGCATAAAAGAAAGGGCTTAGACGGAATGATCGGGAAGGACTGTTCCAGCCCGTGCTTCCACGGAAATTAATAATTAAGGGAATGAGTTCCTAGGAACTGTTACTCATTAAAAGGTTGTGTGTAGTCATCAAGTATGAACAGTGTAGAAGTGAAAGCAGAAGGGAACCACGCCTACTCCCGCCTTCTGTGTAATAAAAAGGGTAGGTGTGGGTTCACTCGCTCATGGGGACAGTCATCACCACGGGCTGAGAACGTGGGTAGAGGAAGTTGAGGTTATTCAGTTTGGCAAGTGGGTCGCGCAGTTGGCTTGTCCAGGGTGTGTTTAAAACAGGCGGGCTGGCCCGTGTCTGGTAGGCTTTTGGGTGTGTCTTCTCATTCCCTGGTCAGCTCACCCTTGAAGGAGTGGAAATAGTTCGAGAGATACAGGACTGAACCGGGCAGCGGGGCAGACCTCACAGGAGCACATGCCTGCTCCGGGCACGTATACAACGATTTCTTACCTAATCCTATATAATAAAGAGCTACTATGCTAATTAGACCAGACGGTGGAATGACCTCCCAGAATGACCTTCTGGAATGACCTTCCAGAACGACCAGTGGGCAGGGCCACAAGGCAGCTGGGGCTGCAAGGGCCAAGTCCCTTGCATGAATTTTGTGCACCGGGCCTCTAGTTTACACATGACCATCAAATGCTTTCTGCGGCCATGCACATTGTATATGAGAACCGAGCACTTCTTGTCTTGCCTCCTTTCCTCTGGGGGTGCCGATGATTGAGAGTCACTTACTTTGAAAGTATTCATCCCTTTTTGGTGCTATTTTTGGAGCAGCCTTTGACAAGCAATGACCCTATAAGGCCCAGATTTGGTCTTTTCGGAAGTCCTCATCGAGGAATTGAAACCATTCTTGTATTCCAGGCCAGTGCCCAGCAGCTCCGCTGCAGCTTGTGTATTTCCCAGGAAGGTGTTGGTTTGCAGGGGGTCCCGGAGCCGAGCTGGGCAGCCTGGTTCCTGCGTCTCATTCACTGCACGTTGTCTTTGGACAGTTTGTTTAACGACTTTACGCTTGTCTGCAAGTGGGGATGTTAGTCGTACCCGCCTCATTGCCGTTAAGGAGTCAATACGTTAGCGTGTGTCAGTGCTCAGGACTGGGTCTTGCACGTGTTAAGAGTGCAGTACCTGTCACTGTTATTACTGTTTGTTGCTTTTCCCTCTGATATGACTGGCCCTCACCAAAGACGTCTTTGGTTATCTTGTTACCCGATAGGACTATCTGAATAGCACCCACTGTTCTGCCGGATACAAGTTTGACCTTAATGTGTCTTTTCAAAGTATAAAAACAGTCCTTTGTTTTTTTTTTTATTTTTTATTTTGGAGAATGCCCTCCAAAGCTCTTGTATTATTATGATGCTCAATGTTTTGGAACTTTGCTTTTCTCAAGTTAGTTACAGAGATGATTTAAATCTTTTCTGCATTTAATGTTTTCCTGCATTTAAGCGTTTTACTACTTTTTAACTGTCAGGAAATTTAAGCTCTACTGACAGTAAAAGTTTTAGTTGCCCATCTTTTTAACACCTATGACATCTTAGAATTAGAGTTGCAGTACAGCTTTTTTTTGCAAAGAAATATAGTATATTGAATGAGGAATATTTTTTTCAGGTATATTTGGGGATGTACAGAGTTTGGGCAAGTATTATAGATGGAAATATAATACATAATATTAAAATTTACCTAAACAGTTTGATCAAAACTACTCATTCTTCACTAGTGTAAATTTTGAGTAGTGTTTTGACTGTATTTTGAATAAGAGAGGTAGAAAAAAGACTACCATTTCATTGCAGTTGTGTGAATTACTTACAGTTAAGTATTATGTTAATATATGTTAATTTGAGCCTCTATTTTTGTTCTCATTAGGTAATTGGTAGTAAATTTAGCACCCCCAGGAATCGAGATTTGTGATGCTCTTTGGGTATTTCTCATGACTTTCACAGTAAAATCACATGTTATGTGGATATTATTCAGGGTCATTACTAGTTCTTTTGAGATATAGATAGGAAGGCTCATAAAGGTTATTTGGTATTTGAAAGTGAGTGATGGACTTGGAAAAAGATAATTACTTCTTGTAGGCAGATGTTTTATAGATGGCTTTAATAATTTAAACCCAGATAAAACTAGGAGACTGATTAGCAAGTGCTGAGTGGTAGAGGAATTCGATTACATCTTATTAATGTCTAGGATTTCTTTAACTGCTTCTAGTCCTTACAGCTGCCTTTTAAGATTCAGTAAAGAATTTTTGTTACTGATTCTCGTCAGAGATCCTTCATTCTGTCCTTTAATATTTTTGCATTTTTTTTCTACAGCTATTGCTTATGTGTTGATTGGCAGTGGTCTCTATGATGAAGCAATAAGACATTTCTCAACAATGCTTCAGGTAATTTTTCTCCTTAATTATGTAATTTCAAGTTCATAGTCATGACAAAAATACGGACTCACGCATCGTTGAAGTGTTGCAGTAATCCATCTATTTTAGGGTTAGTTACGAAAGCCCAGGAAATCAGCCCTGACTGGGAGCACTTCTTGGGTGCAGGCCTCGTCCGGGGTCTCGTTCCATCCGCAGTTTTACTGTAAATGAGGAAAGCGAGGCCCGCCCTCGGGTGGCAGGTGGGCTTCAAATGCAGGTTTAAAAAGTCATTAGCTCAGTTCACTTGCCTCCCTACCGTGGCATCTCCCACGGGTGTGGGCACTGGTGCTTCTTGGAATCCAGATGTTTGCTTTCTATGCAGGAATTGCTCTCAGTGGTTAAGTCCCACTCGTGGATTTGTTTCTCACTTGTAATTACGAGACTCCTCTGTGGGATTATGGGGCCTTGGATGATGGATAACAGCGCTAAAATCTGGTTAAGGCAAAATGCTTAATACATAGTTACAAAGGGACCCTTCATGGAGCCTAACGTGGTTGGCCTCATATGTCCCGTCATCATGTAACCGTATTTCTGTAGCTACGTCACCATTACCGATGGCTGACGTAGAGGACAGTGAAGAACACATGGACTTTAGAGATACTCAGGTCCCAATCCACTTAGCTGCTCACTAGCAAGTTACTTAACCTCCTAGATTATGGGGATATAACTACCTCCAAAATATTCCTGTTAGTCCTAAATGCAATACCCTACAAAGTACTTCGGATCCAGTACTTGGCACACAGTAAATGCTCAGTACATTTTTTTTTTCAATATATTTTATTGATTTTTTACAGAGAGGAAGGGAGAGAGATAGAGAGTTAGAAACATCGATGAAAGAGAAACATTGATCAGCCGCCTCCTGCACATCTCCCACTGGGGACGCGCCCGCAACCCAGGTACATGCCCTTGACCGGAATCGAACCCGGGACCTTTCAGTCCACAGGCCGACGCTCTATCCACTGAGCCAAACCGGTTTTGGCAGTTTTCTCTTTTTTAAACATGGGTTTGGTTATGTTGATAACCCTATCTTTGCTCTCAAAAAAATTGATGGTATATTTTTTAGTTATTACTTTAAAGTCCCCAAGGAGCTGTGCGTTTGGGTGGACACATGGAATAATATTCTTCAGTAGAGTTTATAGTACAAAGGATAGAGTGTAAATAGTTTTTAAAGCATCTTCCTGTTTAACATTGCAATATTTAAAAAGGTAAGCTGGCACTTGTACACAGTCAACACTTGGGCCTGGATTGAAAGGGCGGTTTTGATACATTTATAGGCACAAATGTCAATTAACCTATGGTGATCAACAGCAGAAAACAGTATGAGCTCGCAGATATGTTATCAATTTATTCAACTCTTTGAAAATATTATTACCATTGTAGTTGAAGCAAATATAGCAATGTTAAAGAAAAAAATTTTAAAGAAAAAAAAATTCCAGTTTTGCCACTCTACCATTAAAGTTTTTTATTGATGATCTTTTCAAAATAGGCATTTGTGTTTTGTAATCTGATTATATGTACTGTTTGTATTACGTTTTCATTTAGTTTTATAAGTAAATGTTTTCCAGTATTTCTCTACAATCTTACTTTAATGGCCCTATAACATGTCTTTGTATTGTCCATTTATTGCTGCAAACCTTTTCTCTTCTAATTGTGTTCAGAAAGTAAATCTCTCTTTGTGCTGATAAAAGATATTAATATATTGAAATGTAATAGAGCATTTTCATCAGTCTCTGAGATAATGGATTGCTTTGGTCTGGGAAGTCTTTTTTTTTTTTAACATTTTTATTGATTTCAGAGAGAAAGGGGGAGAGAGAGAGAGAGATAGAAGCATCAATGATGAGGGAGAATTATTGATCAGCTGCCTCCTGCACTCCCCACATTGGGCCTGCAACCTGAGCATGTGCCCTGACCGGGAATCGAACCCTGACTTCCTGGTTCATAAGTCGACACCCAACCACTGAGCCACTCCGGCCGGTCAGTCTGGGAAGTTTTTCTTTGTGAATGTGTGGGTGATAAGGTTGGACTGGTTTTCTGGTGATTCAGGCAACTGATGGGGCAGGAGTGGGATTAGGGGGCAGCGCTACGTTCAGACACTATCCCCAACAGAAGAAAGAGCTGGGCGGCCATTGGTGACATTTTTCTATGGAGGGGGAGTCACTTTGGCACTGCTGCTGCTGCTGCTGCTTTTCTCTCTTCTTCTTCTTCTTTTTTTAAATAATATATTTTTATTGATTTCAGAGAGGAAGGGAGAGGGAGAGATAGATAGAAACATCAATGATAAGAGAGAATCATTGATCGGCTGCCTCCTGCATGCCCCGCATTGGGGATCCAGCCTGCAACCCGGGCATGTGCTCTGACTGGGAGTTGAACCGTGACCTCCTGGTTCCTAGGTGGATGCTCATCCTCTGAGCCACACCGGTTGGGTGCTTTCTCTCTTCTTATCCCTCGTTTTGGTGCTTCTTAGGTTTTCCACATCATGACGTGTGTGGAAAATCATATTTCCACGGCACACAGGAGTAACCTGAGGCCAACTTAAATTTCAGATAGAGCGGGGTGACGTTTGTCCCATGTCTTTAGATCATATGACTATAACAAACACAAAATACAAGGACTTGATATCAAATGCTGAAGTTCTTTTTACTATTTTAATAAGAAACTCGTTCCTGCTTTTCTGGACAAAGCTTTTCCATATTAAGCTTTATGTTTGAAAGTGAGAGTTTTTTGTTGAGTTCTTCAAATTCTTGATAGCCAGTCTCGTCAAGAAACTGTACAAGTGGTAGCAGAGGTGCAAAGAACAGTTACTGCTTCATTTCTCACCATGACTCAGAGTTTTATAAAGCAGTCTTTTTAAATAATATTTTAGGAGTATGATCACTCTTTAAACCTGACTGCTCTTCTTTTTCAATCATTGGCCAAGGCAGTGGTACTGTGGCTTGCGGCAGTGAAATTGATTTTTATCCCAACAACACCCTTCCGTATTCAGTCCTCAGAACAGTGGTGCTGCGTCCCTCCCAGCGTGCACCCGTGCCTTCCCCTCGCCGCGTTAGGACCATTTTATGAGGCTGTTAGTTGGCTTTTGTGATTGATTGTGTGACCTCGAGCTCATCCGCTTATGATCTGATTCTGGTGGAAGTGACTCTGGGATGATCCTTAATAAACATCCTTTATGCAAATACGTGTGTGTGTCTATAGCTTAGCCCAAACGTAGTCCTCCATACATGGCTCTGTGGTGACTTTTTTGGATTTGTCCGTCTTTGATCCAGTGACTTTTGAGTTTTAATTTAAAAAGCCAGCCTTGTGGTGGAAGAATAAATCTTTTTGTTTGTTTGTTTGTTTTTTAAATATATTTTATTGATTTTTTACAGAGAGGAAGGGAGAGAGATAGAGAGTTAGAAACATCGATGAGAGAGAAACATCGATCAGCTGCCTCCTGCACATCTCCTACTGGGGATGTGCCCGCAACCAAGGTACATGCCCTTGACTGGAATCGAACCTGGGACCCTTCAGTCCGCAGGCCAACGCTCTATCCACTGAGCCAAACCGGTTTCGGCAAGAATAAATCTTTTTAAAATTTAAAGTCACTATGTAAATAATACGATGAGGATAGTGAACTAGACCTTTATTTTTGAGATATCTAAGTGGACATCACCCCAATAAAGTAACTGCCTTATTATACCAGGGTTTTTCATTTACATGAAGTAAATAATATTAAAAGGTGGCAATATTCGTTCTCTGAAAACCCGGGTGGGTGGGTGGGTGGTGCGTGCAGATGCCGGGAGCTGGGGGAGCCTTGTGTCTGGGAGCTGTCCGTAGTGCTGACTTCCAGAGTGTGCTTGTGAGCGCATGTGAGCGGCCTGAACAGAAGGCAGGAGAGTGATTGGTATTTTCTGCAGAGGCATTTAGATGGGATTTCTTTCTTTTTCAAGTTACCAGTTGCCACCCTTTCGTAGGGCCTGAAATTAACAGGCACGCCAGGCAGCACTTTTTAGAAAATGCACTTTCTAGAAAATACCAGATCACACTGCAGATGGAGTATACGCAGTATACATGTGTGTATATATGTATGTTATGTACGTATACATGTGTGTACTGGGTTGCAATGTAAAGTTATTTCTCGCTATGGATTAGAGTAGAAATATGAATGTCGCTGTTGTAGGTGTTGGGAGCCAGAGAATACTCCCAGCCAGGGGAGTGGCATGGTCAGACTGTAGTGCTCGATAGGTAGCTCTTAGACCAGGCCTGCAGGGGGCAGAGGTAGGAAGGTGGTGAGGCGTTGCAGCAGCCTGGGTGAGGGGGAAGGCTTCCGTGGCCAGTCGGGGCCGATGGGTCGGGAAGGAGACACAGGAGATACTCAGGAGTGAAATTTCTAGGATTGCCTGCGTCGCCGTGTGGGGCGGGAGGTGGGGGACTCCCAGGGTGGCTGGCCTTGGTCACAGGGTGTACGGGGGTGACCGTCCTGCCAGGAGAATAACCATCTATTTAAACTCACTTCTTTCTGCTTCACCTGATGATCGTCTGGTATAAAGGTTTTCTCAGTTTTAGGAGAAAGACTTCTTGGAGAGTGTATTTTTGAGACATTACAGATCTGAGGGGTTTTCCTCTCACTGGGGAATGTGATCCTAGGGGACCACTGCCCACCCCTCTGGCAGGCAAGGCTCCCTGACGGTGCCCTCCGGTGCCCGCTGGCAGGGGTGACTGTCCAGGGAAACCCGAAGGCTGTCTGACCTCCGTGCCTCCGCGATTCCTTTCCCCGCTGCCCCTCCCCCGCCAGACTGCTTGCTCTGCCGTAAGCCAGGAGGGGGGTTGAGTGTTTCCCGTGTCACCTCTGGGTGGCAGGTGATGAGGGCCCTTTCCTTTTTGTGCTTTTCTTTATTTTCTAAATTTTCTGTCACTGATACTAAATGTTTTATTTACTATTAGATGTTTATTCGTAATATAATTTTATTTTCTACAATTCATAGTACTTAAGCGTTTTTTCTGTTTACCGATGCACACGTGTTTGTTTTAAACAATTGAAAGGAATACAGCAGGGTGTTACGTAGAAGGAGAGCATCTCTAGTAATCCCACCCCCAGGGAAAATCAGTTACCTGCACGATCATACGTCAGCTCCACTGACAGGAAGTAGCTGCCGCTCCTCTGTGGTTCCCTGTAGCTTGTCCTCTTTTTCCTTTTAGCGAGTAGCATGGACAGCCTTTCATGCCAGCTGCCTCTGAGTGACACATCACAAACCCAAAACCACACGGGCGCAGGGAGGCGCCTGACATGAGCGCAGTGCCTTGATGTGAGACGGAGCCGTGGGTGGGCTTGGGGAGACAGATGAATCCACACCTTCATCTGAAGAGGCAGCCAGCCAGTCCTTAGCTTAGTCATTTTTTCATCACGTGGGCTATCTTTGTTGAATCTTTTAGTTTTCCAAGAGAAGCTAGAAATCTGTCATTGTTACCCTGCAGTTTTCCAGTTTCCCATACGGCGTGAGGCCGGTCGGGTGGAGCCAGCACCCCATCCGTTAGCCACTGGATGTAGATGGACCTCTATTGTCTGAAGCAGCCTTTTCCTTTTCCAGTGCAGGCCGCTTCTCCTTTATTCTTTCTCTTTGCTCACAGCGAGGTGAGGTGTCCTTTCTGCAGGGCTGGCCGGCACCCCCTCAGGTCGGAACTGAGCCGTAGATTCGCCTCTAAAGTGGCCTGTCTGGTGCGATTCTATTAAATTCTTTAGCAGAGTTGAGAGTTCCACCCAGGATCATAGCCCTCTTCCTTCTTTTTTTTTAAAAAAAAATATATTTTATTGATTTTTTTACAGACAGGAAGGAAGAGGGATAGAGAGAGTCAGAAACATCGATCAGCCGCCTCCTGCACACTCCCTACTGGGTATGTGCCCGCAACCAAGGTACATGCCCTTGACTGGAATCGAACCTGGGACCCTTGAGTCCGCAGGCCGACGCCCTATCCACTGAGCCAAACCGGTTAGGACCCTCTTCCTTCTTAAAGCCTGGGGCGGATTCAGAGATGAGGTCAAAATGGCAGCGGCCGCATGGACTCAGGAGGCATCTCCCTCAGCATGGGGGGCAGCTCCTGCCCCTGCTGTGCGGGGGCTCGATGGCCGGGCAGTCGTTCTGCCTCTGGGCCTGAGTGGCGCTTCTCGGCCCATCTGAGAGCAGGCTGCAGAACGGTCTGACCACTGAGTGTAAAGGACCCTGTGTCCCCAACCGCCCGTGGAGCCCACTGGTGTCCTGTTCCTCACCGTGCTGGCTCCGAGGGTCGGCCCTTTCCTGGTGGTTTCATGATTGTAGGACAGGAGGCAACCCAGGGAGGGGCATCACCCAGTTGTCGACTCCCCGAGCCCCCGTTTTCTGATGCTGCCAGCCATGGAGTGGCTGAGAGAGTCACCTACATTCTAAATAAGATGCCTGTGAAAGAGATCAGCATAGGGCTCAGTATTGTTGGTTCTCATTATTTTAGGTTTTTTGTTTTGTTTTGTTTTTTAATACAAAACTCTTACTGCGTGTCTCATCCCCATGGGCTTAAGGACACAGGTTTCCCTGCTTGGGGACTGCGTATTGACTTACGTGTGGTAGCACAGAGCTGTCACTTGGGGTGTTAACGTGCTTTAAGCAGAAACTGACTTTGTTTTGTTTTGTTTTGTTTCGTTTCTAGTTTTTGACGTGTTTCTGTTTTGGTCTGACTAGGAGGAGCCTGATCTGGTTAGTGCCATTTATGGCCGAGGGATAGCCTATGGAAAGAAGGGCCTACATGTGAGTATGGAATAGTCGCGCTTGCGTAGTGTCTACACGACCTGCCTCGGACCAGGGTGGATGGAGCACTCCCTGTTGGTGGAGCTCTGGTGGGACGTGCAGAGAGAGGGCTGCTCAGGTCACAGGGAGAAGGTGGCAGGAGAGGACTGACTCAAGACCAGGTGGCCGGGAGGTGGTGAACTGGGAATGTCTACCCAGGTCTGCGGAGGTCAATTTTGCCATATTGTCTACTCTTAAAGGACAGTCTTGGCCAGCCTGCACTTTAGTTTGTAGTGAACTGGACGTAGACCAAGAGAAGCAGGAGACCGTAACTGGTTCCTAAGACACACTCATGGTGCAAGCAGGGCCTGGGCATCAGCAGCGCAGTAGGACTCGGAATTGGAGCTCCTTTCTTAGTTATTTTTTTTTTTAACATATATATATTACTGATTTCAGAGAGGAAGGGAGAGATAGAAACATCAATGATGAGAGAGAATCACTGATCGGCTGCCTCCTGCATTCGCCCCCCTCCCCAACCCTCGCTGGGGACCGAGCCTACAACCTGGGCACGTGCCCTGACCAGGAATTGAGCCATGACCTCCTAGTTCATAGGTCGACGCACAACCACTGAGCCACACTGGCTGGGCAATGTGCCGATTTTAGAGAGAACTTACCTGGACTTCCTGTTGTGTAGGACGCTTAGGGGTTTGACTGACACTGACTTGGCCCCTTCTGTTCCCCCAATGCCGCTGGTCAGCGGTGTCCTCTGCCTGCTGGTGTCCACATGCTCATCCCTTGAAATGTATTGATTCGGGGTTTTACTGGGTGAAGTTTAGAAACTATTCCACCATCTGTAGAACCTGTGATAGGAGTCAGGGCCAGCGTGCTGTTGATGGGTAGGTAGACTTGAGTGAGTTGACTAATGGTACTTTAACTTGTTTAACTTACAGATGCTAAGTTGGTATTTATTTCTAAATAAGTAGTTCTGTCGTTACTAAGTTATTATTGCAGAAATCTGTTGCGCCCGGTCTTGAGTAACAGTGCATCTCATACTGAGCTGATGCCTTTTCAAGGACATTAAGAATGCTGAGCTCGCTCTGTTCGAACTGAGCCGAGTCATTGCCCTGGAACCAGACCGCCCAGAGGTATTTGAGCAGCGAGCAGAAGTGAGTGTGGTTTTCTTTTCCCTCTGCCCTTCCCAGATTAGTTCAGTCTCAATTTTTTTTTTCTATTATTTCATCACTTGTCAATTTTAAAGCCCCCTTATGCTGCTGTTTTCCTCCTACGTAAATGCTTTCAAACATGGTTGAAGTTACTAGGAAACTGTGGGCCCATGATACTCCTGATTTAGCATATAATAGTAATATTGAGTATTAAAACATGATACTCCTGATTTAGCATATAATAGTAATATTGAGTATTAAAACATGATACTCCTGATTTAACATATAATAGTAATATTTCGTATTTACGACAAATACTACTGTCAGTGTTCATTGAAAAGTATATTATTGTATATGTGACGTATCTTAGCAAAACGTAATATGACGGTGTGGTCAAAATGAAACGTGTAGCCTTTAGAAGCATGTGTGTGTGCGCGTGTGTGCACGTGTTTATCTGTAACTCCTATGAGACACACCTGCCCACGTGGAGACACGGCTCAGGTAAGGGTGCCTGTCACCAGACCTTGGAGGACGCTAGTGGAGCAGGAGGCCACATAAGGCGGGACTCCAGGTAATCGCGAGAGCTGACCTGAGGGTGCTTCCTCAGGAGCCGGACAGGGTGGCCTCGGCCCCCGAGTTCTGCGTGAGGTTGGCAAGGGGAGGGCTGGTGCCGGCTTCGCAGAGGCCTCGCTCTCACCGGGAGGAGATGGGACGCATCAGACCCACGTCCTGGGGAACACGGCGGAGGCGGGGTGTGCAGAGCAGAGAAGGGGATGTGTGCGAAGGCCACTCACTTTTAATGCTTTTTAACGAAATGTATTCATTTTACTGTTTTCATACGATAATAGTGAATATCCACGTTTCCTGTTGTGTTTATTTTACTGCACACTTAGCCATGTGGAATGCTTAGGGATTATGTTAATGTATTTAACCGGAATAAAACTTAACTTTAGTCATCTGATCAGGTGGGATGTCATAGTTGAACTAAAGGAAAAAATTACTTCTTTTTCCTCTTTGGGGAGAGAAAACTTAGCAAGGAAGCACTAAGCATTTTATATATTTTTAAATATGTTTTTATTAAGAGAGGAAGGGAGAGGGAGAGAGAGAAACATCAATGATGAGAGAGAATCATTGATGGGCTGCCTCCTGCACTCCCTCCTGCACAACCTGGGCATGTGCCCTGACTGGTTCATAGGTTAACGCTCAACCACTGACCCACACTGGCCATATTTTAGTAATTTACAACTATTTGTGATGATTTTGTTCATTATAGTCTCTTAAATTAGAGTTCCGTTTCTTAAAGGGAATTTTATGTTTTATTGGGGATTTAGCTTTAAGAAGAAAATTCTTTCTCAAACAATGATATTATGATTCATTATCTCTGGTCCATGTTGGATTGTAATCCTGAGGCTCTTTCTTTCTCTACTTTGGTGAGTCCGTGGTGGTTAAAACGTTATGGATAAAGCATGACTTTAATTTCTAAGTTTACTTAGAAAAAAAAGAGTTATCTAGAAGGTTTAAAAATGTTGTATATCTAATAAAAAGCTAATTATGTATCCCAAAATGACATTGGTAATTAGAAAAGTAATTTTCAACTATCGCCCTTTTCCAGGGTTATTGGGCAATGATGTCACTACATGGCGATTTTTTCCAGCTAAATTATAGCATACCACCTACATATATATAAAAAAATTACCTTAGGAGAACGGTTTTACTCTCTGAAAAGTCTATATTCAATGAACATAATGCAGCATTTTTAGTTACTCGGGTGATTATTCTGCCTATTGATTATGGTTCTGTACCGAGGGGTCAATAAACTGGGTAGGGATGTTTTCCCTTCCAAACAGAAGCCCCGCCCACTCTGCCTGTGGGATTCTCAGGCCTACGCTTTGTTCCTTCCTCTTCCTGAGCCGGCATTCCTGCCACCGGCTATGTGCCCACCTGAATCCTCTCCCTTTTGCTAGTTAGCAGCTTCTGCAGAATAGGAAACCAGTTAGTAAAACTTGCAAAACGACCTGTATTATCAGGAGAAAACCAATCCTAACCCAAGAACGTTTGCTGAGGAGAAAGTGCTTGAGCTTGAGGCGTGCACACTGACACCCACTTGGGGTTTCCTCACGTCTTCTTGGTGTACCGTTGCCTTCTGCACTATCTCCTGTGGCGTCCTGTGGCCTGGACACACCGGTTGCTGGGTCAGAAGAGCTCTCCAGACGGGCTTGCCGATGTGTCTCTGCGTTGAGCATGAACACACCAGGGCTTACAGAACACCCGAAACCTTAGAAATAGTCATTCAGCACTTACTACCTCCGAGGACGTAGCCAAAGGTCATGGAAGGCTCTCTCTGGGCCCAACCGTTTCTCTGTCTTAATGGTTCCCAGTTTTCTTTCAGATTGATTTTG
>NW_005872901.1:23557-25220 GCF_000147115.1 Myotis lucifugus | reverse complement strand
TTTTATCATCACAGTGGCATTTCTGATGGCCCCAGTTATCTTTTTTTGGGGTTTATGTAATTTTTATAATAATTTTTAATGCAAAAAATAGATATTTTTTAAATCTCAGCATAGTACATGTGAAGGTCGATTTATAGCATAATTGTTTTAGAAGTATTTAATACAATAACCTGTGAGTACCAGAAAATTTTTTAAAGTTCCTCTAACAGGTTATGACTTTAATATTACTTAAAATAGTAATATTCTTTTAATAGTTGAAACAGTATCCTTATATTTGTCGGTCTTCCCATCTATTTCCTAAGAAAATCCACTATTTTAACAGTCTAAGCATTCGAGTTACTTATGGTCACGAAATGTTTCCCCTGAGGCTGAAAGGACAGAGAACAGATGGGGATTTTTCTCTTCCGGTCAGAGGTAGGAAACGTCCAGGTGTCTAGCGAATGCTGCCTCATTCTTCCCGCTCGCCCTCCCGCAGGACTACGCCACGGCCCACGAGGACTTCCAGCAGTCCCTGGCGCTGAACAGGAACCAGCCCATCGCCATGCTGTACAAAGGACTGACTTTCTTCCACCGAGGACTCCTGAAGGTGACCGCGGCGTGCGTCGTGTGTGCGGTCTGCGGGCTCTGCTCTCGCTGCGCGGTGGGGGGAATGCCGTGGAGTGGAGTTTGGTGCAGACCGGACCCTGAGTCGGTGGTGAAACGCCTTCATTAAATGAATGAGCTTCGTTTAGATACCTCTGTGTCCCTGGTGAAGGGGTCTCTCCAGGCCCACAGCAGTTCAGAGATCCAGGAAGTGGGTGATGGGTGACCCCTGATTTACGTCATCGTCTAGCACATTAGACACCTACTGGGCAGTATTGCATGGCAGATGGCACAGCTGTCCAGCTCGTAGCTGTACCGGACAGCTTGGATGTTTTAGGGGAAAAACAGCAAACATTTTCCTATTGGATTCTCTCTGTTTTATCTGTGTCTCAAGGGTACTTAAGAAATGGTATGTTCTGAGCACGTATTTCGATCAGCCTGTACTCTGAGGGTTCCCTGAGGTTGTGCTGTCGGCCAGAGGGGGAGCTGGCCGCCCTCCAGCGGGAGGAGGCCCGGCCAGAGGTGTGAGTGGCACTCCCTGCACCAGCCAGCCCAGAGCCGGCGCATGTCCGTAGAGATCGATGCGTTCGAACGTAGTTTCTGTGTTCCCAACGGCTTCAAATCTTGATCCTGCTATGTCCCCTCTTTGGCAGAATGAGGTAGAGAGCTGTGCAGTCATTAGACAGGAACCCCGAAACCAAAGCCTCTTAAAAGCTGAAGAGAAATCACACATTGAAGATCTGTGGCGTCCGAGCATGCTGTAAGTGCAGTGGGCAACCGATGGCCCTGGGCACCTCCCCCAGACGTCCACAGACACCCCGACTGAACCCGCCTCCCTGGGCTCCGACCCTCCCCCTCCCGCCTCTGTCCTTCCTCCGGTCCTCCTCACGCTGGGTAACCCTCGCCCCCACCCCCTCACGCTGGCAACTCTCGCCCCCACCAGGCTCTCCAGCTGATAAGCTCCCTGACTGCCTTTTGCCTTGTCCCCACACCCAGCCGCCCTGGGCTGTCCTAGTTTGCTCTTACAGGTGACTCCCGAATGGACCCTTCTTTTCTTTCCTGAGACACTGTCTCCATTCGA
>NW_005872901.1:15094-16552 GCF_000147115.1 Myotis lucifugus | reverse complement strand
GTTACCGACTGGAGTTACCCCTGAGACGCGAGCTCAGGCCGCACTGTCCTGGCCGCCACTCCCTCACGGTTTCTTCCGCAGCCATGGGCCTGGCCGCCCTGGAGGTCATGCAGGCCGTGCAGCGGACCTGGACCAGCTCGAAGGTGCGCATGAACGGGAAGACGCGGCTGATGCAGTGGAGGGACATGTTCGACATCGCGGTGAAGTGGAGACGGTAACCAGCATTTCATGACAGAGACGAGGTCTCCTCGCCCTGGCCGGTGCTGCTCAATGGATAGAGCCGCGGCTGCGGACCGGGGCCCGGGTTTGATTCCTATCAAGGGCATGTACCTCGGTTGCAGGCTCCTCCCTGGACCGGGGCTCTGGTCTCGGGCTCGGGAATGAGGCAACCACTCATTGTGTCTCTCTCACGTCGATATTTCTGTCTTTCCCTCTACCTTCCACTCTCTCTAAAAATCAATGGAAAAAATATCCTCGGGTGAGGATTTAAAAAAAAATAGTCTCCTCAACAGGTTTCGAGTTCTGTTTTATTTCCTAACAAGAAGCCTCATACGTTATATGATCCTCTCTAAATTTGTCAAGTATTGCTGGCATCATTACACTCATTTACTATTGACAAAATAGGAGTTATCATGTTTCCACATACATTTTTTTAAAAAGTATTTTAGAAAAAGCAATCTCTTTTTTTTTTTTAGAAAAAATACGTTTTTATTTATTTTAGAGAGAGAGGAAGGGAGAGGGAGAGAGGAACATTGATCGGTTACCTCCCTTGCCCCCGTCGGGACGGCGCCCACAACCTGGGCATGTGCCCTGACTGGGAACAGAAGCGGCACCTTCTGGTGCGTGGGAAGGCGCTCAGCCAGCTGAGCCGCACCGGCCAGAAGAGCAGTCGTTTCGAAAGAGCGGGCGCCTGTGGCCTTTGCATGGACTTCGGCTCGCGTCTCTATAGCTGCCGTGTGTGCCTGGGTGCCCAGCGCCGGCGTGGGTCACAGATGATACTCACTTTCATGAGAAAGTGCCGCTCTGCTCGTGAGCCTGCCCTGACTTCCTCCGTGGCCCAGTCGGGACAGCTGGTTGGAGTTTGGTCTGCGCCACCGCTTTCTCCCGCTTGTGCAAAGACGGTGTTTTATTGTTAACGCGTTGGGACCTTTCTGGGCTGTGGAAGGCCTTGTCTCTAACAAGCTCTGTTTCACAGGATTGCGGACCCAGACCAGCCGGTGCTGTGGTTAGATCAGATGCCGGCCCGCAGCCTGAGCAGAGGTTTCAACAACCACATCAATTTAATCAGGTAGGACCCCCCCACGAGCATCTTCTCTGTCTTCATCGTAGTTTATTCTCAATCGTGGGCCTGGAGACCGTGAGAAGCCCATGGCTCCTTTCCTGGGGACCTGGATGAGGGTTCTGAAGACCCGCTCTGAGGCTTTCTTGGGCTGCAGCCTCGCAGCTGGACCCGCTGCG
>NW_005872901.1:0-14801 GCF_000147115.1 Myotis lucifugus | reverse complement strand
CCAGGTAGTGACAGGACACAAAGGGGGTGGGCATAGAGCTGGGAGAGTGTCGATGAGTGGGTTCCTGTTGGACTTTTAGGAACTCGAGGTTTGGGGAGTCTGGGGAGCAGTTGGGTGTATGCACGTCGCACACACGTAGGCTGTGTCCATTTTCTTGTACATGTGCATGCCAGTCAGGTGTGTACATGTTGGACATGTACATCAGTCTGATGTACACGTGACACCAATCGGGTGTATACATTTTCTGGTCCATGTACATGTCTGTGGAGTGTGCCCATCACCGTGTGGCTGTGCATGGAGTTCTGGGGGTTTTAAGATTGGGGGTGGGGGTGGGGGTGGGCGTAGAAATGTGAGAGAAATCCTTTAGGGCGGGTAGTGGGGATGGTGGGCTGCCTGCGGGTGGACATCAGGCAGCAGCAGCAGCAGTGCTGTCAGGAGAACGGGGAGAAGGCGTGTCGCTGGGAAAGTGCAGGGGTCCCGGGGAGGGAAGAGGCACGGACGTCTGAGCCTCGTTAGTCCTTGAGGACCTTCCTCCCACTCGGGCATCTCCAGGGCAGCACCTTCCCCAGAACCGGCTGCACGAGCCGACGAGCAGTCCTTGCCTCTCCGTGCATTGGTTGCAAACGGGTGAATTTCCCTGTAGGTGTGGCTACCTCATCCTATTCACTTTCTTATTGTTCTTTTGAATTAACTTGGAAATTCGATGTTGTTTGGCATCTATTCCTTTGTAAAAATTCTTTATTGTTTTTCTTACAGGGGGCAGGTGATAAACATGAGATACCTGGAGTATTTCGAGAAAATTCTTCATTTTATTAAAGACAGAATTCTAATTTATCACGGGTAAACCTTTACATTCTTTTTCCTAGTGATGGATTGATTTCACATCTTTGTTATGTTTGTGAAACTTGAAAACAGCCTATTGACGGAGTAAACAAAGTGTATTAAATGTTTACATCGTGTTTGGAATCATGAAGCCTTTCATAGTGACTTGTCAACCTGCTTCTTCATAACTTAACAGACTCCACAGACCTCAATATTGTGGCTTTCCTAGTCCCTTCTCAAAGGCAGGATGCTCCTTTATAAGGGACTCCAGCCTTAGTATCCATTCTCCTCACCAGAGAGGAAGGGAGATGTAAAGACATAGTTATAACAGTGAACAGAACGCTGGAGAAAAAAAATTCTGAATGAGTCATTGTCACCAAGTAAATATAAAATTGATATAAAAACCTAGCAGGGAAATAAAAAATTAATAAGAAACAACAACACCAACCTAGCAGGTACTTCTGTGTGAGCAAAGAAAAAGCATTTGCTTCTAACTTCAGAGTTGGAGTCGGCGAGTGAGGTTTCATGGCCACACAGGATGCTCGTCCAATCTGCTTCTCCGTTTCCTTCATTCTCATCTGTGGGCTAAACGTGTTCGGATTAACCTTCCTATTACTTAGAAACTTTCGCTGTGGCCCAGCGAGAGGTAACCACACAATTACTACGTTTCTGTGTTGATTTTAGTCCCATCTCTCTCTCTCTTTTAGTGCCAATAACCCCAAAGGCTTGTTGGAGGTGAGGGAAGCCCTGGAGAAGGTGCACAAAGTGGAAGACCTGCTTCCGATCATGAAGGTAAGTTTACCCTCAGGTCCGCGCACACCTTCGGGAAGAAGTAAAGCTGCAGCCTTCTTGGAGTCGCTAAACGCCATGTGTATTAATATTACGCTGTCAGTGTCGTCAAGTTTATAAAGTGCGCTGCCCGAAAACCCTCACATACCCACGCTGCGTAATAACCAAAATAAAGTGAAACTCAGGCATCGCTCTCAGGCATAGAAGCAGGTCTGTGAGGAAGCAGTCGATGTGGGAGACAGAAGGAACCTTAAAGATACACGCAGGTGAATCCTGCTTCAGGCATGTGGTGACTCGCGTCTCATGAGCGACGCTGCCATGGGTGACAAGGTTCTCTGAAACGGTAAACCACGCTCCGGAAAGTTCCAGACAGTGCATGGTACACCGCTTCCTCAGTGTATGTGCTGCTGGCAATCCTGGAAAATTCCGTGCATATTAAAACTTAACAAGCATTTAGTGCGTAAGCGTAACGGAGTCCCAGGCCTCGGTCATTTCTAAGTTATAACTGGGTTCTCGTCTCCGGGAAAGTCCAGAGGGGCATCGGGTAGTCTTGGCTCCCACCCACCTCATCGCTGTGGCCACCAAACGCCCCATGAATTCCCCAAATGCCCCCCAGAGGCGGAACGGCTCCACGAGGGCTGCTGGGATGCACCACTCAGAACACTGGCCGCCTCTGCCTGTAACCTCTAGTTCCCGGGGGAGTTCTAGGCAGGACACACACAGTCAGCTTAGGGAGGTTTTAATATGTCAGACGTGTGTCGGTTTAAAGAGGAAGCGTGCTGGGCGCAGTGGCTCAGTGCAGCCGAGAGGGAGCAGCTGGCGGGATCCCTGGAACATCCTGGCCCGTGATCTGCCGAGTCGGTGTGGGTCCAAGTTCCCAGTTGCAAATGTCACTGGGAACACTTTCCAGAACAATCAGACGCGCTCGGGAAGCGCGCAGCACGGGCACGGTGTTGCTCTGAGTTCAGGTGTCGGTACAGCTCTTCCGATCAGAGTTGCTGCTGATGACGAGCATAGAAGCCACCCAAACCCAAAGCAGCTCCAAGAGTGAGCGGCGCCCTGACCGGTCCCAGAGCCGGGAGCCTGCAGTTCTCTGTGGCCTCATACGGGGTGCGAGCTGGGCCCGGACTCTGTGCTGGGGCCTGTGCTCCGTCACTGCTGGCTGGTCTGTGTGTCTGGGACCTCGGTGATCTCCTGGGAACACGGGCGTCGAGTCCGCCCTGCACAGCGGCGGGTGGGGGTTGACAGTGACTTGTACACGAGTAACGTGAACTTTCTTTCCCCCGAAAGCAGTTCAATACTAAGACGAAGGATGGGTTCACGGTGAACACCAAGGTCCCCAGCCTCAAGGACCAAGGGAAGGAGTACGATGGCTTCACCATCACCATCACCGGCGACAAGTACGTGCTCGGCCGGGTGGGACCGTCGCCAGTGCAGAGTGGGCTGTGCTCTGTGCCGGTTGCCACGGAGACTCCACAGGGTTATCCCTGTCCCCTGACATGAAACAAGGCCACCTGTGGCCATCACCAGTCATCTTTTCACATGACAGCCATAGTGTTAACACGGCAGATGACTCCTCACTGTGCTGGTGTAACAGCCTTCTCGGTGCTGAGGGTGATGTCTCAGGTGGCAGTGCCCCTCTGGGTTCTGGAAGTTCTTTGTGGGGAAGGCTTTCACTAATAAGACGAACAGAGCTGAGAGACTGGCAGACGGAAGGCCATTCCAAGTTCTTCTAATGCAGGTGTTAATGTATTACAAGAACAGCGCCTGGTGTACAACACAGATAAAAATAAAAAAATAGAATACGCAGATAAGCACAGATTAACAAATACAAACCCTGAAGTTCTTTTCTTTAGAAACCGATTATGTTGTGCATATTGCTTTACTATCCTCACCATTGCTTTATAGCATGTCCCATGTCCTGAGCATGAGTAATAATTGCTTAGTGTTCCGTTTTATGGGAGTTGTCATTTCCCCACTACTTTTTTTGTTATTGACTGTTTAGGGGATGTCCTATTTTTTCACGCTCAGTAGCCCCAAAGGGGCGTTTTTATTAACTATTAGAGGCCTGGTGCACAGACTTGAGCACATTGAAAGGGAATTAATTAAAAGGTGGCAGGCCTGGCGGGACTGGGCAAGACGGGCCTGACATCCCCTAGAGCCACCCTCCCTCGGTCCCTCCCCGGCCGGCCTCACCTGGGGCGTGCTGGGGCTCAAAGGGCATCTGCAGAGTGAGTGGGGTCCCTCCGGCAAGGGGGGCCCCTTGACCTGGCCTTCGGGGAACGGGCCGAAATCAGCTCTCCAACATCCCCCAAGCGGTCCCGGAGTGCGAGAGGACACTCTGCAAAGTTGCTGTCCCTCAGTGGCTCCTGCGTTGAGCATCTGCCCCCTGGTGCTCAGTGCACGTCATACCCGGTCGCTGGTCAGCTGGTCGCTTAGCCTTTTATATATATAGATTCTAAAATCCAGACTTCACCCGCAGCCTCGGGTCCCTGGAATAGCATCTCAGATCCTAGTAGTTTGTGCCTCACTTCTGCCCCCTCCCTCAAACACCTGCGGTGGCAAATGACATCCTCCCAGACCTGGCCTGGAGCTGCGCCTGCAGCAGAGGCTTAACGAAAGGAGAGGAGACTGGTGTCCCAGAGCTTTCTGAGGCCCTGCACCCCGGTCACACCGGGGTGGCCGTTTCTGGACGTTTAAACCCACACTCTGCCCCGTATAGCTATTTCCCCCTGTATTCGCTTAAGCTCCTAGAATAAGTGCATATGGTTAGACCCGCAACTTCCGGATTGTGAGAAAACGGCATCCCATGGCCCATCCCTCACCCGTGTGGTCAGAAAGATGGGGTGGCCCATCCCTCATTCGTGTGGTCAGAAAGGCGGGGTGGCCCATCCCTCACCCGTGTGGTTGGAAGTCGGGGTCCGATCCTGCGGGGCCTGTGCCACGTCAGCGTGCCATTTGCTTCCTTTCTGACTCTGTTTGGCTCTGGGTTGTAGCGCCCAGGCCTCTGACTCGCGTTCTTGTATTTTTAGGGTTGGCAACATACTATTTTCTGTGGAAACTCAGACCACAGAAGAAAGGACGCAGTTATATCACGCGGAAATCGACGCCCTCTACAAAGACCTGACAGCCAAGGGGAAAGTGCTCATTCTCTCGTCGGAGTTCGGGGTGGGTGTGCGTCCCTCTCGTCCACGCTGCCCGAGCTTCTCTGTAAACGTTAAGCCTCTGCCCTCTCATTGGGATGATGCATTTTATGCTTGAAACCAGCTTTCACAGTCCTGTACGTATTTTAGATGTGCTTATCGAGACGGCGCCCATATTTAGTAACTGCAGTCACTGGGGAGGGGGAAATGAATGTATATTTACTATATTATCATACATTTGGCCCCTGATGAAAGTGACCTCTTCTGGTCTGTGACCTTGTCCCTCCATTGCCCACCCCAACGCAAGGTGGGCTCCCCGGAGGCAGGATCTGGCCTGTCCCCTGCATGTCTGCGCTGTCCCTGGGCTGAGAGTCTGAGGACTCCATCCACGTCCTGGAACGGGTGCCTGTGGCCCCACGAAGGCACCTTCTTTCTCTCGCAGTTTTAATTACTTCTAATAATTAAGCATCTAAGTTTTATACATAATTAAGCATATTTACCACCTAAATCTCTGTGCAGAGGGGGGCTTACCAGAATCTTGAGGTAGGGAGGCTTGTCAAAAGCATAATCGATACTAATAAGTGCTTTATGTTCATCTCAATGTGTATTCTGACCTTGCAAATAGCATTAAAGGAGGTAGAGATTTGTATGCTTATCAGAAACGTTTGCAGTTGTAAAAACAGCTGGGAAGGTAGGCTCTAGACTGGACTGTGCACCCTTCTGTTAGCAAAACTACAGGAGAGCACCCGGTGTCAGGAGCGGGAGCAGGCTGCTGGGGAGGAGTGAGATGACCCTGTTCCCAGTGTGTTCTGTCACCTGATAAAGACTCAGTCTGTCATTGGTGTGTAAGCTCACGGGCATGTGTCTTTTTTTCCTAGGAGGCTGACGCTGTTTGCAACTTAATCTTATCCTTAGTTTATTACTTTTATAATTTAATGCCACTCTCTCGAGGATCCAGGTGAGTGCTGTCCTATACTTTAAAAGGTTTCACATGGAAAAACATGTTCTTTTTTTTTGCTTACACTTCCCTCTGTGGGTGTGGGTACAGAAGTAACCCCAGTCAAAGACCAGAAGCCTGCCTTTTGGTTTTTTCAAAGTCCACCCCCACATTATGTCCTTGATCTACCACATCATCAAAAATAATTACGCGAGAGTTCTGATGTGTGCTGGAGTGCTATGGCTCGGGGCTCATTCGTTCCACGAAGGTGTATTGAAGGCCTACTGTGTGCAGGCTTCGTGCTCCTTGTACCTTAATTTTCATATTCGCCCACACTGTTACCCCACCCTCGTCTCTCTCCCCCAAATTTCGGCCATTAATTGACCTGTAACCCTAATGTTTTATACTTTTGAGCCACCCACCATTCTCTACTGCTTTTACCCGTGAATAAATTCTGGCGCATGAACCCTTCAGGGGTTTAGATGTCAGTAACAAGGGAGGTGTCTGTAGGGTGCCCAGTGCTGCGTGCATGTCGCTGGCATGTGCTGTTAGCACCTGTCTGTAGGGTGCCCGGGCCAGGCCCCATCCTGCCTTGTCCCCTCCCTCCCTCTCTGCCCTCGGAACCTCTGAGGGTCCTGCCCCACTGCCTCCCACCTTTCCTCGCATCCTCAAGTCCCCCCGGGCCGCTCCCTCCTGCTGTGCCAGCCCAGGCCCTGCCGCCTCCTCCGCCTCCTGCGCCTGCCGTGCCCTCTGTGGGGTCCTCCCTGGTAGGGGAGCCCCGGCGACTCCTGTCCCAGGGGCCCGCTCTCCCCGCTTAGTTATCTGCGTCCTGAGCCACCTGGGTCGCCTGGCGCGGGCACACGCTCGGGCGTCACAAAGATGAGAGAATCAGGAGGGAGTGTGTTCGGTGCCAGGAAGGAGACGGACACAACGTATCGCTTTTCAAACCCGCTGGTGGCACTGGAGAGCGAGTTCTGTTATTCTCCTCTGAAGGCCAGTTTTTAATGCTTAAGCGATAGGATTAACCTGGATCTACCAAGTATGTTGTCGATACGGATGTGACAGCCAAGCCACATGAAGCTGTTAAATATAAACAGACATATTTTCTAATCCATTGTCCCCAGGAATCGAAAACCTAAGTGGGAAGAAGCGTCCTAATTAAAAGAAGGCTTCTGTTCCTCAGAAAAAGATATTCTCGGTCACATTGACCCTTGCATTTTACATTGTGGATCCTTTTGTAGTAGTAAGTTAGTCTGTACCTTTTAAACCAAATGAAAGCAACCTTACGTTCAATGTTCAGAGGCTTCTTAAGAGAAAGAAAATGTCATCTTTTACGACGGGAAGCCCGGTGAGCTGGGGAACTGACCTGTGCTTCCTTTAAACAGTGTGATCGCGTACTCGGTGATCGTGGGGGTGCTGATGGCCAGCGGCAAGGAAGTGGCTGGGAAGATCCCCAAGGGCAAGGTAGGCGCCGGGCCCGGGGAGGATGGCCGTTCCCGCCGGGCTGTGGCTTGTGAAGACCCGTGAGGGACCAGGTGTCCCAGGGAGAGCCGCGCCTCATGTCTCACCCGCTCCCTAACGCTCCTTCTCTCTCAGCTGGTGGACTTTGAAGCCATGACAGCCCCTGGTTCCGAGGCCTTCAGCAAAGTAGCCAAAAGCTGGATGAACTTGAAAAGGTCAGTCCTCGCGGGGTCTGCAGAGGGTGTTGAGCTGACGGGAGAGAAGGGGCCGTCACTCCCGGGGCTGCTGCCGCTGAGGGGCTGGGACTCGCTCGATTCCCAAGTTCCTCTCACACAGTGAGCGTGCAGGGCAGCTGGTCTGCGGTCCTGGAAGACCCCTTCAAGGGCGAGTGTGTGGGTGACAATAATGAATACAGACGCTGTGAAAGGAAGTTACAAACGTCTTTATTATTTGTGTAACCAGACAGCCAGCTCTCGTGGCTCATGTACCGCTCACCCCCGCCCCTCCGGTTCTGTGCTCAGGAGCGAGTGGACACTGAGTTGATCCTGTGCAGCCGTGGCCCGTACAGTGGCGCTTGCACGGCTCTCGGTTCTGAGCAGGTGGGCGTTGTCCTCACCGAGGCGACACGCGTGTGCGTCAGTGAACAGTGCCGACGCCACGCGATCGGCCGCCTCCGCCCCTCCTGGCTCTGCTCTGCGGAAACCGCAGGGGAGTGGGTTTGGGAGGAAACCGCTCGCAGATGCCTCGACCGTCAGCAAAGATTAAACCAGCTCCCTCTGGCCACACTCACCCTGCCCCTTCTCCACGTTTTCCCATGGTAACCTCCACGTGGCGCCTTGCACATCTACAGGCCACGGCGGCCACTCTGCCAGCCGGGCCATGGTCCCGGCTGTGAGACGGAGCCCCTGTCTGCGGACACTCTGGTTCCGTCTGTGCATCCGTTAGCCTTGCCACGCGTGTCTAGCAGCCCCACGTTCTTCCGGGATATCTTTGTTTCGGGTTTCCTGCTCCACACAGGTGCCCACCAGTGGGACGTGTGCACCTCACAGTCAGGTGCAAATCAGTTTTAATATTTTTCCCAAAGACTCGGATTGAACTTCTGAGCAGCTCATCGCATGAGCCTCTGGTGCCGCGGTGCCTAGGAGGGTGTGTTCCGCTCCCAGCTCCGTGTTTTTGTACTAACTGTCATTACATCTGTGGGCTGTTGGAAAGTGGGTGTCACAGTAGGAAGGAAGACAGCATAAGCTCTGCCTTTTTTGTAAAATTGTGTGACTGCTCACACCCCTCCTGTGTTTTTCCTCTTCAGCATTTCGCCTGCTTACAAGGCCCTGCCCTCCGTGTCGGAGACGTTCCCCACGCTGCGGTCCATGATCGAGGTGCTGAACGCCGACTCCTCGCCGCGCTGCCTGCAGCAGCTCTAGCCGCGCTGCGGGGTTGGCACAGTAAAGGGCGGACTCGTGCTTCTTAAGTTATTTTTTAAAACGTGGAATTACAAAGAAATTAGGTCCTTTATTACTTTTGATACCAATTTTTGATAGGAATTGAATACTTGAAATCGTTCTCTTTACTTTCGGAACCAGAACAGAAATCATGAGAGGTTTGGGGGAGGGAAGGCGAGTGTACTAGCCGGTGGCTTGTGGCTTCCGCTTAAAAGTCCTACAGCTCCTCCCTTACAGCAAAAACGTTTACTTCACAACCAAAAACTAATAATGAAAAGGAACAGAACCAGCTGCAGCGGGAGTGTTTGCCTCCCTGTCCAGGTCTGCGTTTTCCCAAGGCTTTTTTTTTTTTTATGCACATCTTGCCGGGCGTCTGGCTCCGACTCCTGTGACCTCACGTGCCGGCTCTCCCTGAGGCTTCCGTGGGGGTGCCAGCCGTCAGCGCAGCGCGGAGCCCGCAGCCGGGAGCTCGGCGTTGAATGGTGCGGACGGTTTTTGCCAGCGACCGAAACACTGAATTATCGAACCATGTTTTTTTTTTTCCTCTTTGTTGGGAAAAATAAACAGGGGTGATTTCTCTGAATCACTGGTGTTAGACACTGGATCACGTATGCTTTTATTTTGTGAACGAGTTTCACTTCAGGCATAAGAGCATTCAGAAAAGTACTGATGATTTTTTGCAGACAGGGTACATGACCGTGAGTGAAATGGGCTCATTAAACTTGCCATTTCCAACTCGTCTTCCTTTTCTTGATTTTGGTTGAAGAGTGAACCTCTTCCCTGTGTTCTGTTCCTAGTGTCTGTGTTGGCTGCGCTCATGGTAGACAGGTGTCGCTGCTTTTCACGTTGCAGGCGAGGGAGCTGAGGCGCAGGGAGTCCTGACTGTCCAAGGTCACCAGCTGCTGAGGGGGGTGGGGGCCCGGATTCCAGCTGGTCCTCTGACCCCAGGGCCTGCCCATCGTAGTCTGTGGACCCACGACTCCATTCTCAGGCGCTTAGACTCAGAGGAAGCGTAGCGCCGTCCACGGGAGCCTCTGTGTGTCTGTCCGTGTCTTGCGCTCAAGTCCTGACCCAGCGGGTCTGTCCATCTGGTCTGTGCCCTGAGGCCTGGAAGCCCAGAGGGCCGCCTCCCCTGCTCTGCAGGACGCAAAGCACGAGGTTAGAGCGGGGAGGAACATTTTTTGTTTTGTCTTTACTTTTTCCTCTTTTTGCTTTTTACCTCCAAGTCAAATCCTTCCATTTTATCCAGGACTTTTCCTCACTTTATCACCAGCCCTTTGAGCTTTTAAATCCCGAGAGACCCATTTGTCACTTGGTGAAATGGTCCGAATAAGTGAGCTGCCTTTCTGAGAGATGACACTTTCTAAACCCCGTTTGCATGTTTGAGGCTCCTTCCCTCCCCTTTCTCTGCTTTGCCTCGTGTCCTCGGAGTCCCCAGCGACCTCACGGACAGCGGGTTAGAAATCACAAGAGGCAGGACGGCGGGTTCATGAAAGAGCAAGTCTGGAAGGTCCGTGCATGAGAATCATGAGTGTTGGGAATCACATCTGTAGCCCCAAACATCTGCAGCCCCCACTCGGGTGTGGCCGCCCTATGCCAGGATGTTCTAGAAACCTCTAGGATGCTCTAGAAACCGCTAGGATGCTCTGGGAGCCGCCAGGATGCTCTAGAGACCGCTAGGATGCTCTGGGAGCCGCCAGGATGCTCTAGAAACCGCTAGGATGCTCTGGGAGCTGCCAGGATGCTCTAGAAACCGCCAGGATGCTCTAGAAATCGCTAGGATGCTCTGGGAGCCAAGCAGCGTTCTTGTTTAGACCCCAGGACCAGGAAACAGGATTACCATTGAGTGCTAACCCGAGTTAGGCAACAGCCACCGAGCCTGGGGCTTCTGCCTCTGCCAAGGGGCTTGAATCACTGCACTTTCCAGGAGCCGTCCTCTGGTTTAAATTAGTCTGGAAAATTCCCCGGCCTCCCTCCGCCGCCGGGAGGAAAATTCCACTTGTGCTCCGGGTCCTGGGTCTACACACGTCAGCTGTGACGACAGCGTGCGCCCCGCCCCGTCAGTGCAAGCCGGGGCCCTGGTGACCCCTTGCAAGTGGATCTGCTTGCCTCGTGCCCCCTGGCAGCTCTCATATGAAGTGTGGACTTGCTTCCTAGGAAGAGTTCTATCCAGTCAAGAGCCTCTGGACCCAGATTCAAGAAGCTTCCAGCCCTGTCAGTGTGGCTCAGGGGGTTGAGCTTCGGCCCGTGAACCAGGAGGTCACGGTTCCATTCCCAGTTGGGGCACATGCCTGGGTTTCGGGTTTGATCCCCAGTAGGGGGCGTGCAGGAGGCAGCTGATCAGTGATTCTCTCTCATCATTGATGTTTCTCCTTCTCCCTTCCAGTCTGAAATCAATACAAATATTTTTTTTTTAAAAAAATGCCATCAGAGGACAGAAGGGCCCTGTTTTGAGCCTCGTGTGGCTTTGCCTGGAGAAGGCGATTCTGTTCCTTAGACATGAGGGTGCCGCGCCCCTGTTCCGACTTGGTGACAGACCATGGTTGACTCCGTGACAGTTCTCCCTACAATCGGAAAAATACCCGAACCCCTTAAAACATTCAACGACGTTTCTGCCAAGAGTAAGTCTGTCAGATCATCTTGTCTTTCCCTTCCTCCTTGTCTCGGTCATGAACTCAGCCCTCCAACCACACCATGTACCGGCTGGTTTCCATATCAACCGGGTTCGCCTGGCCGGTGTGGCACAATGGGTAGAGCATCGGCCTGCAGACTGAAGGGTCACGGGTCCCATTCTGGTCAAGGGCATGTACCTCGGTTGCAAGCTCGATCCCTGGCCCTGGCCGGAGCGCATGTGTCTCTCACATTGCTGTTTCTGTCTCTCTGTCTCTCCCCCTTTTTCCACTCTAAAAATCAACGGGGAAATATCCTCAGGTGAGGGGATTAACCACCACAAAAATATAAGCCAGGCTCACTCCCGCCCCCCGCCCGTCCTCTCTGGGGGTGGGAGTGGAGCGCAGAGCCCAGGCAGGGCGGCATCTGGAATAACCAGTAACAGATGCCGGGCTGAGTCATCGTCCTCGGGCCTGCCTGCATCCGAGCAGAAAGCGTCTATAAGGGAGGCGGCCTCACCCACCAGCACACGCACTGCCCGGCCCGTCACCAAGAGGCGGCTCCCCCAGACGATCATCGCTTGCCACGGTGCCCGGGGTTTCGCGCTCAGTTTCTGAAACCAGCTGGCACTGTCAGAGCTGGTCATGGGCTGGGAGAAGCAGGGCCGGGTTGCTGGCTCTGTGGTTTTCCATGATCTCGACGGTTTCTCCGCGGGGCACTGGGCTCGCAACCTGTTTGGGAAAACAGATTCGTTCCCCAGACATCTGTTTGTGTGTGTGTGTTTGTGTGTGATTTGATATATTTTTATTGATTTCAGAGAGGAAAGGAGAGGGAGAGTGATGGAAACATCAGTGACGAGAATCATTGTTCAGCTGCCTCCTGCACACCCCCTACTGGGGATCCTGGGGACCGAGCCGGCAACCAGGGCATGTGCCCAAACCAGGAATTGATCTGTGATCTGGTTCATAGGTCGATGCTCTACCACCTCGCCACGCGGGCCGGGCCATTCCCCAGACACCTGTACTAACAGCTTACACGACATGTGGCTGACACTCGGCTGTGTCGTTGGCACGTTGGGATGGGCGGCGGAGAGAGAAGAGGAACCATGGCCTGATCTTCAACTAGAATATAACGGTCCTGGAATAGCCATTCATGAGCCCAGGGACGTGAACATGACATGTGGGTGAACACGTCACATACAGCACACGAAGGGCCAGTGGACATAGAGTCCGAGGGGTTCACTGGCCCGCGGGAGGGGCTTCCCCAGGCCTCCCCTCTCTCATATGACACCCAAAAGGTTGCAGATGCCATCTCCATCTTGTTTTTTAATATATATAATATATTTGTACTGATTTTAGAGAGGGAGAGAGCGATAGAAACATCCATGATGAGAGAGAATCCTGGATCGGCTGCCTCCTGCACGCCCCACACTGGAGGTCAAGCCTGCAACCTGGGCATGTGCCCTGACCAGGAATGGCAGAACGACCGGTCGCTATGATGTGCACTGACCACCAGGGGGCAGATGCTCAACACAGAAGCTGCCCCCAGCTTGCAGGCCCTGACTGGTGGCGGCGGCAGAAGGCAAGGTTGATGAGCAGGTGGCGACAGGGCAACCAAGGCGGGTGCCAGCGGGGCCCCCAGTTGCCGCACAGATCGGCCCTGATCGACGGCCAGGCCTAGGGACCCTACCCATGCACAAATTCCATGCACTGGGCCTCTAGTAGAGAATAATAATCCCCAAAAGTCCTTCTCATCCTTTTGGCTTCATACATAGTCTTCCACATACTGTGCAATCCAGGCTGTGGTCTGGCGGCTGTTCCCAGGATATCATGCTGATAACATTGTTGATAACAGCGTCATGTATTACAGAGCTTGCCACATTCATGACATTCTAAAAATATTTTCTTATACTTTCTGGGCCAGAAGATGATAAGGCCATTTCACATTTAAAATAGAACTTTGGCCCTCGCCGGTTTGGTTCAGTGGATAGAGCGTCAGCCTTCGGACTGAAGGGTCCCAGGTTCGATTCTGGTCAAGGGCATGTGCCCAGGTTGTGGGCTCGATCCCCAGTAGGGGGCGTGCAGGAGGCAGCGGATCAATGATTCTCTCTCATCATTGATGTTTCTATCTCTCTCTTCCTCTCTGAAATCAATAAAAATATATTAAAAAAAAACAAAAAAGCCCCAGAACTTTGTAAATTATCTGTACAGTTGTGTTCAGAATTATCCAAGTGTTACTTTGAAAGCAAAGGAACAGCCAAAATGCAATTTTTTGTTTTAAGAGATGATGCTTAATTCTCTTCTGAGACCGGGTTACAGTCTTGTTCAAATCAGCCAGATGTTAAAATAGGTAAGAGCTCTGCATAATTTTGAAAAATATATTTTTATTGATTTCAGAGAGGAATGGAGGGGGGAGGGGGAGAGAGAGAGAGAGAGAGAGAGAAATATCAATGATGAGAGAGAATCTCTGATTGGCTGCCTCCTACATACCCCACACTGTGGATGGAGCCTGCAACCCAGGCATGTGCCCTGACCAGTCATCAAACTGTGACCTCCTGGTACATAGGTCAATGCTCAACCAGTGAGTCACGCAGGCCGGGCTCAGTGTAATTTTGATTTTTGAGGTCTGGGCCACACTTCAAAATGACCAACCTGGCCCCCACTGTTGGGGGGTCTGCCTAGGGAAATTGGCCGCCCCTCTCCATGTTGTTTGTAAACATCCAGCAGCTGAGTTCTCCTGCTTTCCGAGACTCCAAAATAAATGTCATTTCACTTGTGGCATCAGAGAAAGCAGAGGCCCGGTGGCATCTCGGAGACCTCTCCATCCACAGCGACAAAACACAGGGCAGGTGGCCGGCCCTGCGGGAGGAACTCCCACCTGCAGGGGCGGCATTGTGAGCTACCTCCCACTTCATTTTTCTCTTCAGGAGGAGCGGGAACTAATTTTCTTTTTAAGACCCGGGACACTAGTCCAGGCCGTCCCTTCCGTCTCCTCGCTGCCCACTGCCCACCCCTCCTGTGTCAGCGCCCGGCGCCAGGACAATGGCCCAGTGTCCTGGGCTTGAAGAGCAGAACAGCCTGGCCAGCGTGGTCAGTGGCTGAGCGTGGACCTAGGAACCAGGAGGTCACGGTTGGATTCCTGGTCAGGGCACAGGCCCGGGTCGCAGGTCTCCAGTGTGGGGCGAGCAGGAGGCAGCCGATCCATGATTCTTTCTCATCATTGATGTTTCCATCTTTATCCCTCTTCCCTTCCTCTCTGAAATCAATTTAAAAAATATTTTGTTAAAGCATCTTTAAAAACAAAAAGCAGAAGACGCTCATCGGGCAAAGGGACCGGGAGGAATAGGCGGCGGCTGGGTCGCTGGGTGCCGCTTCCTGGCACATTACCGGGCGGAAAAGTTTCCTTTGTCAAACAGTGGCCACGTGGCGCCATGGGGGTTCCAGCAGCCACGGGCCGGGGCCGCCGGGACCAGGGGGACGCGCCAGCAACCTTCCGGAGCTGGCCTGGGGGGAGCTCCGGAGAAAGTGGGGGTCCTACGGGAAACCATCGAGGGTGGACCCTGGACAACTGCCGGGACTTTGGGTGTCACCAGGGGACAAA
>NW_005872900.1:0-36430 GCF_000147115.1 Myotis lucifugus | reverse complement strand
TTCAGCGACGTCATGATTCGAATGAGGACTGAGACTCCAGGAGACCGTTGTAGATTTTGCTCAAATAGGAACTTCACTGTGTCCTATAAGCTCGAGGTGACACCCCTGTGCCCACTGCGGTCTCTGTCCCTCCAAGAACAAAGCCCAACATCTGAAAAGTCAGCACTGTTCTGTCTCACCTCTTTTCAAGCAAATTGTATCCCCTTTGACTCTTCACTGTATAGTTTTTGTTCTGAAATTTCAGAACCAAAAATATGTACATTTTACTACTAATATTACCATTGGTTACTGTGCATTTTACTAGGTGTACCGGTTAATAATGGCGGATTTTGTAATCAAAGAAAACACAGTAATTTCAAGAGAAATATCAAAAGTGCTTTATTCAAAGTAATGTCCATCGCTGGCTACACATTTCCCCCATCTTTCAGGTAATTTGTGGATACCGTCCCAATAGAACTTTTCTTGTTTTGAGGCAAACCATTCAGAGACCCGATTTTCCACTTCTTCGTATGATTTGAAGTGCTGCTCAGAAAGTGGGTGTGTCATCGGTCGGGACAAGTGGTCATCTGAAGGAACAAGGTCTGGTGAATACAGTGGGTGGGTTAATACTTCCCAGGCAAGATCTTTTAACGTGTCTTTAACTGATTTTGAAGTGTGTGATGGTGCGTCATCATGAAGCAAAATTACTTTGCCGTGTCTTCTGGCCCATTCTGGTCGTTTCACAATCAAAGCGTGGTTCAAATTGATTATTTGTTGTCGGTAGTGATCAGTATTAACGGTTTCACCTGGTTTTAGAAGCTCATAATACACCACACGTCCTGATCCCACCAAACGCAGAGCATTGTCTTCTTTCCGAAGCGATTTGGCCTTGCAGTTGATGTTGATGGTTGACCTGGATCAACCCATGATTTTGTGCACTTGGGATTCTCAAAATAAATCCACTTTTCATCGCCAGTCACAATTCAATGCAAAAAAGACTTTCTTTCGTGCCATTGAAGCAACATTTTACTGATGGCTTTTCGGTTTTCTATTTGTCTTTCGTTCACTTGATGTGGCACCCATTTTCCTTCCTTTCAAATCCTTCCCATTGCTTGTAAACGATCGGAAATTGTTTGCTGAGCAATGTTTAATCTTCCTGCAAGTTGTCTTTGAGTTTGACACGCATCTTCATCCAATAATATTTGTAATTGTTGGACTTCAAACTTTTTCGGTTGACCTGGACGTTCTTTGTCTTTCACATAGAAATTATCACTTTTAAAGCATTTAAACCAGCGTTCACAAGTATCTTGAGATGGAGCATGTTCACCATAAGCTTCCTGAAATATACGATAACTTGTTCTTCAAAATAATGAATTAAAACTTCCCTCAAATGCTCTTTTTTTGGCATGAAATTTGACATATTTTTATAAAAAAATTTTTTATTGGTATTTTTCAGAGGGGAAGGGCGAGAGAGAGAGAGAGTTAGAAACATTGATGAGAGAGAAACATCGATCAGCTGCCTCCTGCACACCACACCCCCTATTGGGGATGTGCCCGCAACCAAGGTACATGCCCTTGACCGGAATCGAACCTGGGACCTTTCAGTCCGCAGGCCGACGCTCTAGCCACTGAGCCAAACCGGTTAGGGCTCAACATTTTTAAGCGTAAAAATATCTATGATGTTAACACCTTCAGCAAATTTGACATATGAAGTTTTGAAGCTTGCTGTCAATACAACAAAATAGCATACATATCAAATCGCATATACATCAACATATGTGTAACTCCATCTATTGAAAAAATCCGCATTATTAACTGGTACACCTAGTAGTCACAAAAGGTTAAGTATTTGGAAAATTCCAAGTCCATTGGAGAGGCTTAAGATTTCTGTTTCTCAGGGAGAGCGAGGCTAAGAGACGGGAGTGAGTATCCTGTCACTCCTGACGGGGCTAACATAGACGAGATCCCACAGTGGGGCTTTGTGCTTTGTTTTCTTTTATTTGTATCATTTAATTTAAAAAATTCTGGGCATATGCCCTAGCTGGTTTGGCTCAGTGGATAGAGCGTCAGCCTGCGGACTGAAGGGTCCCGGGTTCGATTCCAGTCAAGGGTATATGCCCGGGTGGTGGGCTCTGTCCTCAGTGTGGGGCGTGCAGGAGGCAGCCGATCAATGATTCTCTGTCATCATTGATGTTTGTATCTCTCTCTCTCCCTCTCCCTTCTCTCTGAAATCAATACAAATATATTTTAAAAAATTCTGGATATAATTTACTGAGATATGGTTCACATATGACAAAATGTCCAGGGCTGTACAACTGTCTAGTTCCCGACATTTCATCAGCCTGGTAAGAAAGCTGTACCGCCCCCTCGCCCTCCGCCGTGGCCACCACTCATCTACTTTCTGATTCTCTGGCCCCTCCTGTCAGCGGAGTCAGGCGCTGTGTGCCTTTTGTCTGGCTTTGTTTAGGGCGCAGCGTTGTCCGTGCTGTAGTGCGGACCAGCATTTTGTTCCTTTTTAGATCCACCTGTTCCACTGTGTGGCTGCGCCCCGTTGTGTTTATCCGTTCACTCACCGGCTGATGGACGTTTGGGTGGTTTCACGCTTTGGTTATTACGAATGATGCCAAAACGCTGTGTGCAGGGTTCACACCGGCCGTTTCAGTTTTGCAGCATTTGTTTGCGAATGCTGACGTCAGCATGTCTCCATTATTCGTGGGTGTGTACCCGGGTGGAATTGGTGGCTCTTTCATCTGATTTCCCAAGCTTTGACAGTTGTGTCATTTAATCCACAGCACACTCTGTAAGCTTGGGCTCCAAGATACAGAATGTCGTCGTCCACCTGGGCCGCTGTAGCAAAATACCATCAGACATTTCGTTCTCACAGTGGCGGAGGCTGGGAGTCCGAGATGCTGGTGCTGGCAGAGTCAGTGTCTGGGGGGATCTGCTTTGGCTCAGAGACACCATCTTCTACTTTCTATTTTATTTTATTGATTTTTTACAGAGAGGAAGGGAGAGGGACAGAGAGTTAGAAACATCGATGAGAGAGAAACATCCATCAGCTGCCTCCCACACAACTCCCACTGGGGATGTGCCCGCAACCAAGGTATGTGCCCTTGACTAGAATCGAACCTCGGACCTTTCAGTCCGCAGGCCGACGCTCTGTCCACCGAGCCAAACCGGTTAGGGTGACACCATCTTGCTGTGTCCTCATGTGGCGGAAGGGGGAGGGAGGTCTATGGGGCCTTTTATTAAAAGAGCACCAATCCCACCCTAGCTGGTTTGGCTCAGTGGATAGAGTGTAGGCCTGCAGATGGAAGGGTTCTGGGTTCGATTCCAGTCAAGGGCACATGCCCAGGTTGTAGGCTCGGTCCCTAGAGGGGGGCCTGTAGGAGGCAGGCGATCGATGATTCTCTTTCATGATTGATGTTCCTCTCTCTCTCTCTTCCTCTCCCTTCCTCTCTGATATCAATTTTAAATATATACATATAAAAAAAGAGCGCTAATCCCATTCCTGAGGGCTCCGCTCATGACCTCCCGAAGGCCCACCTACCTCCTCACCCATCACCTTTGGCATCAGGTGTCATGCAGACCGTGGACTGAGTGCTCACTTCCTGAATGAACTTGGGTGTTTACTGCAGGCGCATTAGGCTCTTGCTTTTCCACGCCCCCCGTAGGGCAGGAGCGCCCGCCCAGTGCTCCCAGGGCCTGTGGTGGTGTGTAGAGGAGGCCGGGCCGCTGGCTGCAGGGCTTCCAAGTGTGCAGCTCGGTGTCTCTTGGAAAAGCATCTCAGATGCCGTGGGCCATCTTGCTTTCTTTCTCTCTGCTTCCCTTTGCTGTGTCTGCAGGAAGTACATGTCCTAGTCAAGAGCGGTCAGAAGAGCACGTTTCTTTCTTGGCTGTCCTCTCTCTGTGCATCCACATTCCTTTCTTGAAAAATTGATATGTAAGGGCCCTGGCCAGGTTGTTCAGTGGTTAGAACGTCGTCCCACTGCGCCAAGGGTGCAGGTTTGATCCCTGGTCAGGGCACATACAAGAATCAACCAATGATGCATAAATGAGTGGAACACCAAATCGCCCTCCCCTCTCTCCTCCCTTCCTCTGTCTCTCTTTAGAAATCAGTAAAATAAAGAAGTTGATCTATAAGTCATACAGCATGATAAAGTGGCCCAGGTGATGCTCTTGCCCAGGGGTCCTCAAACTTTTTAAACGGGGCCAGTTGAGAGGGGGACGGTTGTGGTAAATAAAATTTGTCAGATGGTGGAAGATCGTCTCACTTGCTAATTAGTAGAGTGTTTGATCGTGTGAGGGTGCGCTTACGCTATCAGGTGCGGAGATGGGACGAGAGATCATCCCATGACGGTGACACGGTAACCCGTGAGACAGAAATTCAGTCTCTGTGACCCAGAGGAGTCTAAGGCGGGCCGGGCCGCGAGAGCCTGGGGGTTCTGCTCTAAGCTTCGCCGGTCCGTGTTCCGCGTGTGCAGCGTTCCTGTTCTCCTCTCGGCGTTAGGTTGGGCTGTCGTTACTGTGCGGAGGTGGCAGATCTTCCTGTCTGTGAGGGTGGAAGAGGTTCTGCTGCCTGCCCTCCGACAGCCCGCGTAGGTGTTATTCTGTTTTCTGGTTGGTGAGCTCTGAGAGGCACAGGTGTGTGTGTGTGCCCGTGCGCACGGGAGCGGTGTGGTCACTGCCAGGCGCACCAGCAGGGCGGCGAGAGCGTGGATTCTGTTCCTCTTCTGCCCGAGCCCCCCACTGTCAGCTCTGCCCTCACGGTTACAGTGGGAGCTGACTCACCGCCACAGACGCTGTGTTCTTATAAAACACTATGTAAAGGGTGTCCCAGAATTCACACAAGAAGTAATTTTGATAGAAAACACAGGTTTATAATTAAAAATTGTAAATTTTTAATTGATTCATAAAGTATACAGTATAGGGTTATGTATGGAATAGCATATCAGGTAAATGGCCTCCACGGCTTTGCTGGCACCTACGCATGATCTGGGCAGCCAATTCTGATCACCAAAACGGGAAATTACATGACCAGGAAATGACTCACGCAGTAATTGAATTGTTTCTCGGGCTGTATGGCATGTGGCACCGTCTTGTTGAAACCACGTGTCGTCCACATCCATATCTTGCAATTTAGGCACAAAAAACTGGGTTATCATGTCGCGATAGCGAGCACCATTAACTGTTATTGCCTGAGCAGCCGCATTTTCGAAGGAGAATGGTTCGATGATGCCTCCAGCCCCAAATCCGCACCAAACAGTGACACGTTGTGGATGCATTTGCTTCTCAACAATCACTCGTGGATTTTCTGAACCCCAAATGCGACAATTTTGTCGATTAACCAAGCCATCAAGATGAAAACGAGCCTCATCGAAATTCAGCCACATTTATGTAAAACTGTCATGGAAAATTTCAACAAAAGAGTGCGTATGTGCCAGCAAAGCCGCGGAGGCCATCTACCTGATATGCTATTCCATACATAATCCTATACTGTATACTTTATGAATCAATAAAAAATTTACAATTTTTAATTACAAACCTGTGTTTTCTATCAAAATTACTTCTTGCGTGAATTTTGGGACACCCTTTATATGGAAGTGATGTGAATTCTTAACATATACTGCATATATACTGTCTGGTTTGTGTATTCTCTTTCGTTAAGCCTCACCTGCGGCCATTTTTTCCATTGATTTTAGAGGCGGGGAGAGAGACATCGTTTGGTTGTCTCCCACACGTGCCCGATGGGGCCAGGGAGCCAACCTGCAACCCAGGTGCCTGCCCTTGACCGGGATTGAACCCACAGCCCTTGTGCTCCGGCCCGTGTTCTAACCGCTGATCCACACTGGTCTGGACTCTGGTTTTGTTCTTTACAGGTTATACATGTGCTTTTTTATGTACTTTGTAGATTTAAAAAATACTTTTTATTTTAGAATAGTTTTTAAAATCCTCACCTGAGGATATGTTCTTACTGATTTTTAGAGAGAGGAAGGCGAGGAGAGAGAAACATCGAACCAGTTGTCTTGGAAAGTAGTGAGTCCGGTGTTACGGGAAGTGTGTCTGCAGACCTTGAGCAGCCATTATCAGGAAGGTTCCAGATGGCTTAGCTCCCTGGCCGGAGGCTGTGCTGACTGACCGCTGAGCGCTCCCCTCTGGTCTCCATGCTCCCGGCAGCCGGGGAGGAGGTGTGCTAGCCACCGAGACCCCAGGAGGCCTCCCCGCTCCATGGCTGATCGTGGTGCCGGGCGCTGCACCGGCTCACTCGGGTCCAGAGCCCACACAGCACCTGCCACCTCATTCTCACCACACAGAGTGTCCCCCACCTCGCGGTTGGGTTCCCATGACTTTTCCTTTAAGGGGAAGGTAACAGAAAACTGCCTTCGGCGGCTCTCACTTTGAGTGTGCGTCGGTAACATTTCCGTGTGACTAGTCTCTCTCAGCTCCCAGCCTGGCCAGCCCGTCGGGACCTGCAGTGGGTTTCTGGGAACTCACCTGCCTGATGAGACATGCCTGCCAGCGATCGTCTTTCTCCTTTTCCTTCCGCTCTTCCTTCTGCACACAGGGCCGCCTTTTGTGGTTTTCCTTTGCTATTTAAACCCTCCGCCCCCTGCCTCCTCTCACATAAACAGAACTCCCCCCTCCCCTTCTCAGCCGCCATGTGACCCTATGAGGATGCACTGGCCGTCTTCACCGCTGGGCAGGATTCACTCTGACGAAGGTGTCACTTCTGCCCGTTCGCGTCCGCGAGCTTTTCTTTTCCAGACCGAAGCCGCCCCTGCCCATGTCCTGGGTGTGCCTTGTTGGAAAGATGGCCGGGTGTGGGCCTCCTCAGGAGAGGAAGGGCCTCACCTGGCTGAGCCTGGGAGGAGGTGCCTGTGTCTCTGATGGATGGTTCTGTGCCGTGGCACCTGACCTTCCTGAGCGTGGCCGCCCTCCACCCTCACCCCAGAGGGCAGGTGCCCTGGGACCTCCCTCCCCTCCTCCTCTATTCCTGTCCTGTGCCAGCTCACCCCTCTCCAGATGTGGGCGCTTCCCACCTCCCCCTCGGCCCCCGTTGTCCCCTCGGTTGGCAGTGCCCTTGAATTTGACACGGTTGGCATCCATCCCCTCTGCAGTGGGAGTGTCCGCTGCCCCCCGCCCCATGCTCCACCAGGAGGTCTGTCACTGTGCCTTTAGCTCTCGGTGTGCGTGGTATCAGCTGCCCTCTGCGCCCGCATGTCCCTGAGGCCGCCCTGGTCAGGGCACACCTAGTAAGCCCTGTTCTGCGAGTTTGGGAAAGGAAGACTGAAGGTGCATCACTTGGGAATTGTGCTGAGAAGTTCGCTGCCAGAGCCGGGGAGGCGCCCGTTTCGTTTCCTCCTTCCTTTGGGGATCCGCTGAGTCCTGTTCACTGGACGCTGGTCCTCAGTCGGCCGGCGCGTGTGCACTTAGCAGTGACTGTGACAGTCCGAGAGGGTCGCACAGGACAGGACACACGAGGCCCTGCTCTCCTAGAGCCGGCAGTGCCCTGGAGAGCCGTGAGCTCAGTAAAGGCGTCCCAAACGGCCCTGTCTTTTAAAAAAATGACTGATTTGAGAGAGAGAGAGAGAAAGAGGGGGGGGGGGAGGAGGAAAGGAGAGAAACATGGATGCATTTCACTCGTCCGTGCAGTCCTTGGTGACCTTGGATGTGCCCTGACAGGGTCGAGTCCGCAGCCTTGGCCTATCAGGGTGACTCTAACCGCGGAGCCGCCTGCAGTAGAGCTTGAGTCTCGGCGGGGAGACTGGGCGGGAACCTGCGGCTCAGGTGCCGGGGTTCTGAGGAAGCCACCCTACGGGCATCCGGCCTCAGCTCATCCCTCCCCTCCCCTCCCCTCTCCTGGCAGCTCCCGGGCACAGGGCAGGGGCATGGCCGCTGGGCTGACACCGTCTCAGTGCCCTTCCCCTCCCTGTCTTCACACCTGTTCCTGCGCCCGGGGCTGCTCTACCCCAGGGGACATGCTGGCCCCCGGGCTCCTGAGTCTTTTTTGTTTTTTAAAAAATTGATTTTAGAGAGAGAGGAAGGAAGAGAGAAACATCGATGTGAGAGAGAAACATTGATCGGTTGTCTCCCGCATGCACCCCGATTGGGGGCTGAACCCACAACCTGGGCATGTGCCCTGACCGGGAATTGAACCAGCAAACTCCAGTGCATGGGCTGACACCCTGCCAACTGCGCCAGGCGGCAGGGCCTCCTGCGTCTGCAGCGCTGCTCCCCTCAGGCCATCAGCCCGCCTGGGCTCCGCCGCTCGGGCCTTCCCTCCTCTCAGTGCTCCGTGCTCCTCTGCCGGCGCCTTCTCCAGCCTGACCACCTCTCAGGGCACCTGCTCAGCAAGCCAGAGAACTGACTTCCCTCCCGCATTTCGTTCAGGAGAAATAAGACTCGCAGACACTCAGAACATTTTGTTCACAGAGGCTGTGTGTTTTGGAAATGCCATTTGGATGTTTTGTTGCTTGTAATCTTTGGCATTCGTTTCTGTTGCTGCCATTCTTTCCATTAAAAAATCAGTCACAAGCCAGGAAAGTAATTAAATTGGTCTGCAAAGGGAAAAGAGAACCAGTATAGAATATTAAATCAAATACACATACTTGGTATTTGCCTGCAAAAACATTAACTTACAGTCTTCGCACAAGCATCTCCTTAGAGATTGATGCACGTCAGGCCTCGGCGAGGTGCCTGATTTCTGTCTTTTCCCTCCAGAATGTATGACAACATGTCCACAATGGTGTACGTGAAGGAGGACAGACTGGAGAAGCTCACGCAGGATGAGATTATCTCCAAGACCAAGCAGGTGATTCAGGGGCTGGAGGCTCTGAAGAACGAGCACAACTCCATTCTTCAGAGTTTACTCGAGACACTGAAGTGTCTGAAGAAAGATGATGAGAGTAACCTGGTGGAGGAGAAGTCCAACATGATCCGAAAGTCCCTGGAGATGCTGGAGCTGGGCCTGAGCGAGGCGCAGGTAGGAGCCAGGGCTGCGGCCTGGAGGGCCGGGCGGGCGGGTCCATGGCGCCTCACGAACCAGAATGCAGAGCCCTATAGAGCAGCGGTTCTCAACCTGTGGGTCGCGACCCCTTTGGCGGTGGAACAACCCTTTCACAGGGGTCGCCTAAGACCATCCTGCATATCAGATATTTACATGACGATTCATAACAGTAGCAACATGACAGTTATGAAGTAGCAACGAAAATAATTTTATGGTTGGGTCACAACATGAGGAACTGTATTTAAAGGGCCAGAAGGTTGAGAACCACTGCTATAGAGTAACAGGGTTGTGCATGTTAGATACATGACGGTTGATTGGGGCGCGTCTGAACTTTAATAAGCAGGGCCAACACGTGTCCTTTAGGCCTGGATTTGGCTGCACACATCAGAAAACAAAAACGGTGGCTCACATCTCAGAGGCTGTGAACCAAGCCCCAGGGTGGCTGTCCCAGCCAGGGTCCGCGGCTGCCCCGTCACCAGGGACCCAGGCCCTGCCGCCCTGCTCCCGGCAGCCTGTCTCCCGGACTAGGACAGCTCCGCTGCAGCCCCGGGGCCCCGCTCTAGCCCCAGGAGGGCAGGAAGGGCGCTGCCTCCTGCTTCCTAGAGCAGAGCGCTCTGCTCCCACCTTGCTGCAGGACACTCCGTGGCCACGCCGCGTGGGGAGATGGGAGTGCATCTTGCCCTTACAGTGCCCGGCTCTGAGCAGGAAGGAGGGAGCGTGGCTGTCCGCCGGCAGCTATGGCCTCTGCGGCACCCAGGCAGGGCTGTGTAGATCTGACAGACCTTCGTTTCTGTCGTGCCAGCATAGACGGGAGACGTGGAGCATGCGGTGCCCCTCGCCCCATAGCTTTTGGCTTTGCCAACGTATTTCAGGTAAAATTAGGTACTTAGCTTTCTTCTTTTTAAAAAAATATATTTTTTATTGATTTTTTATAGAGCGGAAGGGAGAGGGTTAGAGAGTTAGAAACATCAATGAGAGAGAAACATTGATCAGCTGCCTCCTGCACACTCCCTACTGGGGATGTGCCCGCAACCAAGGTACATGCTCTTGACCGGAATCAAACCTGGGACCCTTCAGTCCGCAGGCCGACGCTCTATCCACTGAGCCAAACCAGTCAGGGCCTTAGCTTTCTTCTTGTTGGTGTGACTGGAGCAGCAGCAGCTGCCAGCTCACCAGCTCCTGCTGCTGTGGAGGCCTCCCTCCACACCTGTGCCCACCTCGCCCTCGCGGAGGCCTCCTCCTGACCCTGCTCCGCGCCAGAGAAAGACCTTGAACTTGTTTAGTTACTGCGAAGCTACTGTGCTGCCAGTTCTGTTGTTGAAAAGTGATGTGAACGTGAGTTTCCTTTTTAGTTTGGCAGACGTTGGGGTAGAAAGGAAGAAAAAGCCCGCTTCTGGAGTTTCAGCTCTCACAGGAGGAGGAAAGGAAGAGGGCAGGGCAGGGGGCAGGTCTACAGACCGAGGCCACTTCCCAGCTTTCTCTTGCGCTCCAGTCCCGGGAGCGCACAGCTGCTCAGTCCCCGACGCTGCTCAGGGCCCGCAGGCACAGTCCTGGGCAGCCCCTCGCTAGGACAGACTGTGATGGGAGCGCCAGCGCCTCTGACCTGTGAAGCCAGTGGCAAAGATGCCTTCCCTTCCCTTGGCACCTGGAAGATCTGCCTGCCCTCCCTTCGCCTCCCCCCGCTCCGGGAGTGACCACACTGCACACTTTTGCGTGCAGGCACACACAGTGTCACGTCGGGGGCACGGCGGTGAGAAATTGCGTTGGAGCTGTCTGGATGGAAAGTAAAAAATGCATTTTTATCAGAAGAGTAGCTGTGCGTGCGTTGCTCGTCCACTGGAGAAGCTCTCAGACAAAACACACGTCTATTTTCTGTAGATGCCCTGGGCATGTGCTACTCCTGTGGTGTCCCGTGTGTGGCCTGTGACCGAGGTGGACACGGGAGTCACGGCACGGTGCACCGCGTGCTTGGGGAACGAGCCGCAGGCGGAAGCCGCAGCACGGGGCCTGGGTGGAGGGAGGCGGGCTGGGACCGCTGCCGCAGCCCGTGCCGTCTGCAGGTCATGATGGCCCTGTCCAACCACCTGAACGCCGTGGAGTCGGAGAAGCAGAAGCTGCGTGCGCAGGTGCGCCGCCTGTGCCAGGAGAACCAGTGGCTGCGGGACGAGCTGGCCAACACGCAGCAGAAGCTGCAGAAGAGCGAGCAGTCTGTGGCCCAGCTGGAGGAGGAGAAGAAGCATCTGGAGTTCATGAACCAGCTGAAGAAATACGACGACGACATCTCTCCGTCCGTGAGTGGCTCTGTGGGAGCGCGGTGCTGGCCGTCCCGCGGGAGGTGGGAGGGGCTTCCGCACCGGGGCCAGGGTCTCCCCTCCAGGGAGGCACTGAGCAAGATCGCGGGTTGCGGTCCTGGGACTGAGTCCCTGGGCAAGTCATAGACATTCCCGTTTTTTAATTTTTAATTTTGTTATTGAACAACTTTTTAGGTTTTGTGGGTTTTTTTGAGAGAGAGAGGAAGGGAGAGAGAGAGAAACATTGATGTGAGAGCAAAACATTGATCAGCCACTTCCCACACGCCCCCTACCAGGGATCCAGCCCGCACCCTGGGCATGCGCCCTGACCAGGAATCGAACCAGCAACCCTTTGGTGCACGGGACGACACCTAACCAACAGCCACCCTGGCCAGGGCCTTTTTCTTTTAATTCTCACCCAAGGATATGTTTTTCATTGATTCTGGAGTGGGTGAAGAAGGGAGAGAGGGAGAGAGAAAGATTGATCTTTGCCTCACATGTGCGCCCTGACGGGATTGAACCCACAACCTGGGTATGTGCCTTAACCAGGAATCAAACCCACGACCCTGACCCTTCAGTGCAAGGGATGATGCTCCAACCACTGGACCACCCGGCCAGGGCCATTGAAGTTCTCTTTGCCGTATTCTTTTCTTTGTGTGTTTTTTAGAAGAAGGGTCAGAAAATGTAAAATACGGTAACTATCAGGTCCACGGCAGAGAGGCAGCATTACCTGTGACGGGTCTGCCCAGCTGGGCTCTGGCGCCCTGACCCACGGCGGTCTGGCGTCCATGCCTGTCAGGTACTGGACTCTCTAGGTCCACAGCCACCGTCCAGTCCTGACCCAGAGTTGGGGCTGACTGTGGTGGATGGTGCCGTGGGCCTGCCTTTCTCTGCGGAGCCTGCCCCGCCCCCGGACACCTGCTCTCTGCTGCCTTCTCCTGCCTCCCTCGGGGCCCTGCCAGCTCACTTGTGGTTTCTGGAATGTTACGGTTCTCCAAGGAGCTCAGTTCCCCCCTTTCTGTCTTTGGATGTTGATCCCAGTCTTGATTATTTTTCATCCAGTATTTCTGATTCAGTTAACTTAAAAACAACAATACCTTTTAAATGTTAGATTCACACAAGAGGTGAGAAGATAGAAAAGAATCCCCATCTGCCCTTACCCAGCTTCCCTGCGTCACGCCTCACATCCTGCAGTGCGTGTCGCAGTGAACGCAGCGCCGTAGCCCTGCTGCAGGCTCGTGGGTTAAAGAAACAGACCTCGGCCGCAGTTCAGGGGCAAAGCTGAGACACGCCGGCTGCAGGTTCTTCCCTGCACACAGCCCGTGTTCCCTGTCCCCGTCCGTCCCTCCTGCCCAGGCCCATCCTGAGTCTGCCCTGCATTTGAGTGCTCACTTTTATTTTATTTCATTATTTGTTACTTTTTTGAGCTCCCATTTTCCATTGCCCGCCTGGTGCTGGGCCTGTTCACTACATAATCTGTGACCAGTGCGTCCCACACGTGTGTCTTCAGTCTGAGCCCTCGTCCTGAGCAGACATGACCCTGTGTCAGCTTGGGCTGCCGCACAAAACGCCACCGACGGGTGGCTCGGACCACAGACACGTCTCCCGCCCTGGTGGCTGGAGCCCGAGACCGGGCACCCGCAGGGCTAGTGTCTGGGGAGGACTCTCTTCCTGGCTTGCAGACGGTGACCTGCTCGCTGGGTCCTCACGGGGCGGGGTGGGGGCGAGAGAGAACACGCTCTGGTGTCTCCCCTGATTCGGGCAGGAACCCACCACGAGGGCGTCCCTCACACCGAGTCACACTGCAGCTGGAGGCAGCCCAGTGCCCCAGGCCTGCGTGGACTCGCCCAGGTCTGCGTGGACTCGCCCAGGTCTGCGTGGACTCGCCCAGGTCTGCGCGTGCAGCCATGCGGCGCTTTACGTTTCCACGTGTGTGGTTTTCGAGTGGGTTTATTTCCAGTGAGAGTTTCCCTGCTCTGCTTGAACTTCCTCAGAACCCAGACAGATTGTGGATAATCCTGTGTTTGATCTTAAAAATGGACCATCTTTTCTAAGGTGTTTTTAAAAAATATATTTTTATTGATTTAAGAGAAGAACGGAGAGGGAGAGAGAGAGAGAGAGACATCAATGATGAGAATCATGGATCGGCTGCCTCCTGCACGCCCCACACTGGGAATCGAGCCTGCAACCCGGTCATGTGCCCTGACCAGAAATCGAACTGTGACCTCCTGGTTCATAGGTCGATGCTCAACCCCTGAGCCACGCCGGCCGGGCTCTAAGGTTTTTAATTAAAAAGGTCATAGCAGAGGTTTTATAGCCCTTGTGAGCTAAGATAGTTCTGGGTTGGTTTCCAGGAGGACAAAGACACCGATTCCACCAAAGAACCTCTGGACGACCTTTTCCCGAACGACGACGATGACCCCGGTCAAGGAAGTACGTGGGCGGATTGGATGCCGCATGCAGCAGAGGGAGGTGGTCTGTGCGTGGGACGCGATTGCGCTGACTGGCGGGCTTCTGGGTGGCGCAGCGCCTCACAGGAGCGCGTGCACGCTCGGACCCGCGTTTCCCCAGAGTTCAGAGTTTTCGTGTTGGGATGTAGCGGCGTTAGGCCAGCCGCTCGGCATGGGCCAGGCACAGCAGTTCCGAGTGGGAAAGGCAGGGCTGTCTGCCTGGGCATCTCGTTGTGGGGGGTGTGTGTGTGTGTGTTTTTGGGGGTGTGTCACCCGGGAGGGAGCTGCTGTTACCAGCCTTCCCAGGGGTTGCGGGACAGGTTTCCGTGGTAGGGAGGCCACGTGCCGAAACGGGGCCCAGGCCGGAGGGGAGTTTAACCGGGACGCCTGGGGACCCTGTGCCGCTGACGCGGACCCTCTCTGCAGTCCAGCAGCAGCACAGCAGCGCCGCGGCGGCCGCGCAGCAGGGCGGCTATGAGATCCCAGCGCGCCTGCGCACCCTGCACAACCTGGTCATCCAGTACGCCTCGCAGGGGCGCTACGAGGTGGCCGTGCCCCTGTGCAAGCAGGCCCTGGAGGACCTGGAGAAGACCTCCGGCCACGACCACCCGGACGTGGCCACCATGCTCAACATCCTGGCCCTGGTGTACAGGCTAGTACTTCCTCCGTCCTTCATTTCTCCAGCGGCTTGGTTCCAGTTCAACAAACCTTTTGTTTAATGATTTCAGAGAGAGGGATAGAAACATCCATGATGAGAGAGAATTACTGGTTGGCTGCCTCCTGCATGCCCCCTACTGGGGATCGAGCCCGCAAACCAGGCATGTGCCCCTGACCGGGAATCGAACCGGAGACCTCCTGGTTCTTGGGTCAACGCTTAACCACTGAGCCACACAGGCCGGGCTCAACAAACAGTTTTTGAGACCCAAGTATATGTGAGCCTTTGGGTTGGCTGTGAGGCCCTCGGGCTGAACACGTAGCTCTGTTCTCAGGGGAGTTCAGCTTCCATCTCTGCTAAACGGCCCGGGGACAGAGGAGGGTGTCCAGAGCCTTAGCTTCTCGGAGCCTCCGCTCCTCATCTCGCAAATGGGGCAGTGACAGTCCCCGTTCAGAGGGCCAGGGAAGGGCGGGGGTGACGCCTGGCCTGCTGGCAGACAGAATACTCCCAGTGCTTCATTTCAGAGACCAGAATAAGTACAAGGACGCTGCTAACCTGCTGAACGACGCCTTGGCCATCCGCGAGAAAACGCTGGGCAAAGACCACCCCGCGGTGAGTGGGCCTGATTCTCTCTCCTTGTAGATGCTTGGTTTTCCCTGAGGTTTTCACCGACGCATTTTACTATTGAACCCACAGGGAAGGTAAGCGCTGCCTTCCGCTAGATGGCACAGGTAGGCCTCCCGCCAGCTCCCGCGGGGACTGGCACCAGCAAGGCCAGCGCACGCCTCGTCCCTCCCAAATGGAGCACGCGCTGTAGTTCTTGATCCGGAATCGAATCGCATGTCTTGTGAAATTCTGTCCTGCAGAACTGGGTCCTTTTTAAAGTCTGCTCCCATTTGCACACAGGCTGTGGTGGGCGGTGTGGTTCCCAGTGAGATTTATTAAAAATCAAGATCCCGCGATGCTGATTGTGTAATCCTAGCACCTGTGGTGTTGCTCTGTGATCTCTGTCCGGTGAATTGCTCTCTTGCTTTTGATGGAACTCGGTCCCTGACCGCCCTGAGCACGCCAGCCACGCTCACCCTCTCGCCGCCCCTGTTGCAGGTGGCAGCAACTCTGAACAACCTCGCGGTGCTTTACGGCAAGAGAGGGAAGTACAAGGAGGCGGAGCCGCTGTGTAAAAGAGCCCTGGAGATCCGAGAAAAGGTGCGGCACCGCGTGGCGCGTTATTTATGCGTTTATCTCACTTTTACTTATTTTGAATTTACTGTGTTGGGGTGGCCTTGTTAATGGGGTCACGCAGGTTTCAGGTGTGAGTTGGGGGCTTTTAGAGGACTTCCGGTTCACCTTTGACAGAGGTAGGTGGGCACTGACGGTTTACGAGAAGTAACTCGTTCCACAAGGTGGGCCACCCTCAGCGACGCAGCTGGCCCTGCCGTAGGGTGCGCAGGGGCAGGGCCAGGAGTGGTGCTGAGGGAGGGCTTGCTCGGGACTGGACGTTCCCTCGGCAGCGAGCATGTGCCCGCCCGGAGGAGAGTAGCCACCAAATAGGCTTCTGCAGCTTTAAAAAGGGAACGTTCTTTCCAGACCTAAGGATGGACTCGGCTGTAGATTAAGTCAGTGGACGTCTGCCCACTGCTGCGTGGTAGGGTGATTGCACTTGAAGGCAGGCTGGCTGGCGGGATTGGGCGGGATTGGGCGGGAGACTGGGAGTTCCTTTTGAGGCTGGTTGCACAGGAAGGCGTCAGGCAGGGCTGGCTAAGTTTGGGCTGTTCCAGGACTTGGCAGTCATAGTAGCATTGGCTTCAGAAAAGCCAGTTTCCTCCTCAAAATGTGCATGACGTTCCCACCACGTAGGGTCGTTGTAAGATTTAAGGAAGCTAAAGCATGTAAAGGGAACCAGCCTCTCCCCCGCCCCCCAGGAGAGCCCCCCACGTTCTGGCTGCGTCACTTCATCACAGGGCACGGAGCCGCACAGCCCCGCAGCCTGGAGGGCGGCCTCCGGTGGACGCTCAGGAAGAGCTCACGTGGGGAGCGGACTGGCTGGTGGTGAGGCAGGCGGAGGTGCTGACACCGTGCTTTGTTCTCAGGTTTTGGGGAAGGACCACCCGGACGTGGCCAAGCAGTTGAATAACTTGGCCCTGCTGTGCCAGAACCAGGGCAAGTACGAGGAGGTGGAGTATTACTACCAGAGGGCCCTCGAGATCTACCAGACCAAGCTGGGGCCCGACGACCCCAACGTGGCCAAGACCAAGAACAACCTGGTAGGTGGGCCGGGGCGCGGGGAGCGGGGCGCTTCCTAGTGGCACTGTCCCGAGGAGCGCGCTCATTCGCGCGGGAGGATGCTGAGCACCTCATCTTCTTTCAAGGCCTCCTGCTACCTGAAGCAAGGGAAGTTCAAGCAAGCAGAGACCCTGTACAAAGAGATCCTCACACGTGCGCATGAGCGGGAGTTTGGCTCTGTGGACGGTAAGGATGCCCTCGTTTCTAAGCAGATGCTGCTGCAGGCTGCCTGGCAGTCCTATGCCAGCCCGCAGTTGGCACACCCGCGTCGTCACAGCAGTTTCAAGATGCAGCTGACTTGAGCGTTAGAAATGATTTTCCAGACGGCACTCAGAGGAGGGGCGGGCACAGCTGGGTGCTCGTGGCACGTTTGTTCATCTCTCAGTGACACGGTGGACACACGCGTGCTCACCCGGCATCTCTCACCTCTGTGGGGTGATGGCCACCTGCCTCAGCTTTTCACGCTGTCCTCTCCAGAGTCCACGCCTGTTTCAGGCACAGCCCAGATGCACCAACTCTAGAAAACCTCCCTGGAGTCATTCATGCTTTCTAGAATGTTCTTACCGTGCTGGCGGGGACCTGCCAAAGTGCACATTCTCCACCGGCCCAGGCCTGGCCGTCACACCCTCAGCATCGGAGGTGCTCAGGGCCCAGTTCTGGAGGGAAAGCTGTCAGGGTTCCAGTGGCTCAGGAGGCCGCGGGGACACGAGGCACTTGCTTCCCTTCGCTAGGAGTTCACTGATGTTTGGAAAGAGGACGGTTGCTGCTTGTTGTCGGACTCTTGTTTACTGCGAGGTTGTTCACATTTTAAAACTCCCGAGGGCTGTGTGCAGATTCCAGCGTTAAAAGTTTCATGATGGCCCTCGCTGGTGTGGCTCAGTGGGTAGAACATCGGCCTGCGGACTGAAGGGTCCTGGGTTCAGTTCTGGTCAAGGGCACATCCCCAGGTTGTGGGCTTGATTCCCAGTGGGGGGCGTGCAGGAGGCAGCCAATCAGTGAGTCTTTCTCTCTCTCCCTGTCTGAAATCAATAAAACATATAAAAGAAGAAAAGTTTCATGATGGGAACCCTCACGGGTGTCGGGTTTGCTGACGCCTCCCAGGTCTGGTACGTTTCCTCCCGCACCTCTGTCCCCCGCACCGCACGAGCCGGCACTTCCTGCGAGCTCGTGTGGTCCTGTCCTCCAGCCTGTCCTCCGTGGGAACGGCGCCCATCCACGAGGGAGAAGTCACCCCAAGCAGGATCCTAGAACAGCAGGAGCCTTGCAGTCCCTGGAACGTGGCCCCCTTTCACGGGGCTCGGTCACCTCCGCTGACAGTGTGTTGTTTTTCTCCCTCAGACGAAAACAAGCCCATCTGGATGCACGCGGAGGAGAGAGAGGAGTGCAAAGTGAGTTCCGCCCCAGGGCCCCGCGGGCTCGGTGCTGCGGGGCTGCACTCACCACCTCCTCTTCTCCTTCAGGGGAAGCAGAAGGACGGGCCCGCGTTTGGGGAGTATGGCGGCTGGTACAAGGCCTGCAAGGTGGACAGGTGCGTCTGCTTCCCTGCAAACAACAGCTGTGGACGGGGCTGCTGGGGCCTGACAGAGCCGCTGGCAGGGCCACGACTGGGCAGCGTTCTCACGGGTGTGGTTTCCTCGGGCTCCACTAAAACACCGTCACTTTGGGAGGAGGTGCCCCGCCGTCCGGGTAAAACACGGCTCGGTGCACTCACGCTGCTCTGTCCAAGGCTGCCGACCACATGGCAGCAGGAGAGGGCCCAGGGGACACGGGAAGGCGGCCGCAGAGCAGGGCCAGCAGCCCTGCAGGAGCCAGCACTCACAGACCCCTGCGGGGACGTCTCCTCTCGGAGACCCTAAGCCGTGGCCCCCTCTCCTCGCTGCCTTGGCCTCCGTGTCTGCAGAGGGCAGTGTGAGCGCCCGGCGGCCCTGTGAGCCGCTGCCTGTGCCTCCCACACCAGGCCTGCCGGCCGCTTCCCCCGACTGGAACCCCTCCTGCTCTCCTGACTGCTCGCCAACTCCTCCTCTAAGACTCAGTTTCCCAGTCATCTAGTTCGGGAAGTCTCTGACCCCTAGCCCGGTTCCCCGTGGCGCGGACAGATGTGCTGGGGGTGGGGGCTCTCCGACACGGGCACAGCTGCTTCATGCGTCTCCTGACGGGCCGTCGCACCAAATGAACGGGCGTGGCTGGGCCTGGAAGGCTGCTGGGCACAGCGCCGAGCACACGTCCCTGCTGGCTCTGCTCCGTCACGTCAGCGCTCATCCCGGGGTGGTGAGGGGCGCCCTCTCACTGCCGGACGATACGCTCACTGCCGGGAAGCACGGTGTCCCAGACAGCCCGCGCAGACTCTGTGGCGGTGGCCAAGGTCCGAGCTGCCGGGCAGCTCTGGGAGGCGGGAGCTGGAGGGAGAAGAGCTGCTGGTCCCCTTACGTGGGAAACAAGGGCCATGGAGCCTGAGAGCCATTTCTCACCAACACCAGTCCTCAGATCCCGCGCTGGAGGTCGCGGCCGCTCGGAAGCATGTTAACAGCTCAGCACCGTGTGCTCTCTTCCAGCCCGACCGTCACCACGACGTTAAAGAACCTCGGGGCGCTCTACAGGCGCCAGGGCAAGTTCGAAGCTGCAGAGACCCTGGAGGAAGCCGCCATGCGGTCACGCAAGCAGGTCGGTCAGCCCCTCTCTCTAACACGCGCCTTACTGAGATCTTGACTTAGAGATAGAAAGTTCGTAATGTATTAATTTTACAAATAAGATGATATTGTTTAAATACTATACGTCTGACCCAGAAACACGAGTAGCAGAAGAGAACCCCAGTCGATCCAGTCCTCCAGAATTGGAAATGGGCGCCCAGAGCGGGGGCAGCGTGTGCACACGTGTCTGGTGGGTCTAGTGCCCAGGGCGTGTGAAGACAAGGCCACGGGGCCTGGGGCGCAGAGCACCTGCTGGGCCCGCACACAGGTGAAAGGTGCCCATCTGTAGTCGTAGGGAACGCACTTTAAAGCCACACGCACTTCTTCACACCCAGCGGGATGGCTGCGATAAACAGAACGGAAGACAGTAACTGGCACCGCGTGTGCTGCTGGGCCGTGACCGGGCCGCCACACAGACACCACCCGCGTGAGCCAGAACCCCCCTCCTCGGCGCACACGGCAGCTGAACGCAGGCCGGCGGCCCAGGTGCTGCAGGTCCTTGTCGGTAGGTCCGCTCTGGAGCGCTGTGGGCGCGAAGCAGCAGGGCCTCTGGGGAGGACGCAGTGCTGGGTCCTGTGAGCCTCTGGCCGCGCTGGCAGCCGCTGACCCGCCGAAGCCGTGTCCCGTGTGCTTTCTGTTCACAGACACCTACGTGGGTGCATTGGTGATGCGTTAGCACCAGTTCAGGGCCCAGCACCGGCTCAGGCCCGCGGGAGGCCCACCTGCACAGGCGTCGCTCCGTCTGTGTGCACTTAGGGACCTGGGCGCGCCGCAGCGCGGGGCGGGGCTGTTCAGGCAGCGAGCGTCCAGCAGATGGGCAAAATGCGGAGAACGTGGACTGAGTAACGGACGGAGCAGGCGCTGTTCACAGCGCAAAGAGTGTCACCTTGGCGCCTGGCGGGCCGTGCACACCGGGTGGCAGGTGCCTGCGAGAGCACTGGGTGTGGGTTTGGGGTTACAGGTGAGTTCTGGCAAGCGGGTGAGCGCACACGCGCACAGTGTGGCCTCTCATGCCGCTGGACTGTCCCGTCATGTAGGCCTAGAGACACCACGTCCACGGGGGTGTCGCACGAGGTTCTTAGCAGTAAAGAGGTAGGAGGACTGAGGCGCTTTCCTTCACCAACCGAGAGCAGTGATGCCCCACACAACTCGCACAGGAAGTGAGGGCACGGAGGCCAGTTTCCTGGGTGAGGAGCACGTGTAGTGGCCGTGGTCGGGCCGGGCCTCCCGAGGAGGAGGGCCCATCGGATCGGCACAGGTGAGCGCTCCACGAGCCGCTGGGTGAACCCATGCGGAACCAGAGGCACGTTGCCCGCAGTCATCGGGCCCGGACGTGCACAGGAAGCCTGTTGTGTGTTAACCCGCCACATGCTATTACAGACATGTGTGAGGAGTGCCTGCTGCTCAGCACTTCGCAGACGGAGCGTCTGCTCTGGACGTGCCTTTGTAGTTAGTGGCTGGTCTTCAGTGTCACACTGAGAACACAGTCATCCATGAGTTTCCAGCAGGTGCTGCCTGGGAGGCGTGCACGCCAGGGAGTTAGTGGTGACGTTAGACACGGCATTCCCATCCCACCACCACACTTCCGAACAGGAGCACGGGGAGGGCTCCAGCCAGGACCCGCCCGTCCGTCACCATCACGGGCATGCCTCCGGTGCCTCCCCTCCCCGCCCACCATCGGGCCTGTTGTGAAGCCGTCCCAGGGAGTGCACCAGGGCCCTTCCTGCCGGACCCCAGCCAGCGCCACTCGCTGGCTCAGTCTGTGACTTGATGGGAGGTGAACGGGCTCAGGGAAGGCACCCCTGCAGGGCGCGTCCCCAGGACACGGTGGTCATTCCCTGTGGTTCAGAGCCTGTGTTTTCTAGTGACGTTTCTGTTTGGAAAACCCTAATCAGCTTACGTGCTAACAGGTGAACCCTCCCGCCTGACTCGCAGGGTCTTGACAATGTTCACAAACAGAGAGTGGCCGAGGTGCTGGGCGACCCCGAGGGCTCGGAGAAGCGCCGGAGCCGGGAGAGCCTGACCGTGGACACGGTCAAGTACGAGAGCGGCCCTGACGGAGGGGAGGAAGTGAGTATGGGCGTAGAGTGGAGCGGGGTAAGTACAGCGCGCGGCCCCGCCCCCGCAGCCCTTCTTCTGTCGACTCTGCTTCCCTCCACTCCAGCCGCAGCTCTGCTTCTGTAAGTCCCGTCTCCTGCTCACCCTGAGCCTGCGCCTCCTGGAAGTGGCCGTTTTCTCTCCATGAAAGCTGTTGGCCTAGCTTCCAGCACCTAAATGCTGATTGAGTGTCCTGGTTGTTTAAAGCACAGTCCGTAGTCCGGTTTTACTTTAATCATAGGAAGCGTGCAGGTGACTAACTCGCTTGTTAACTTACCTCTTCCCCGCTAACTCCAGCGCCCCTCATTTACGGCCCGGCCGCCGTAGGCCTGGTGGGAATTACTGTACAGGCCTTGGACGGGCTGATGTTCCCGGCAGAACTTGTCTAGGGAAGGGGCAGGGCAGGGGCAGGGCAGGGGCAGGAAGGTTCGGTGGCCGCACTTCGTGTCCCACCGTGGTCCTGAGCGCCAGTTCTGTGGGGTCGGTCCATCGCCCTTCACGACTCCCTGCCACAGTTTTTCGGGTCCAGAACCCGGGCCTGTGTTTGAGACATGTCAGCCCCTGGTGGCTCTGCCTGTGGCCTCCCTCGTGGTGGCCTGTGGGTGGGGCCGGTGCAGGGAGCTGTCAGGGAGTGCAGAGCTGGCAGCTCGGTGTCGCTGTATCGGGGAGGAGTGGCTGCAGGTGAGCCTTGCCGCCCAGGTGCGCTGGTTTTTCGAAGCCGCAGTAGTGCACCCTCAGCTGTCACCGCAGATGTTTTGCCGAGTAGTTTTGGCTTTCTCGTCTGTGTTTTTAAATCTGTGTTATCCTTTGGGATTTCCTGTAGCTGCAGCACGTTGGTAAAGGTGAGCCTATGAGATGTTCCGTACAGATTGTTATTGGCCAAAATTACAGGGAGAACATCTGGGCCGTCTGTCCGCAGCTTCCTGGCTTTGGTTTTTTTCTGTGCCAGGACAACCAATCAGCATCTGCTCTGATCACTCACGCCCTTGGGCGCAGTCCCTGCTCGCCCTCAGGCCTGCTGTGTGCGCCCCCTCCCGGTGCTCTCTGCTCTCCTCCGCATGCGTCTGAGGGCGGGCCCTTTGCTAGTCGGCCGCCGCACCCGTGCAGGTGCTAACGCTCTTGACGTTCGGCAGGAGCGTCTCCTGAGACAGTATTTCTAGGTCAGCCTGTCTGACATCGTGATGACACAGCTATTGCTGACCGTCTTCAAGGCCGAGACCCGGGGGAGGGCTGCCTTCATCCGGGCACGCCCCCATGTTTCACATTTCCCTCCTCACTCGGCATGCACTGTCCCTGGGGGTGCTCACACCTGGGGCTCGGACACCTTCATGGTGCACTTTCAGGCCCTCGTGGCTCTGCATCTCTGACAGCCCGTCCCGGGCACGTGCAGAGAGGCCGGCCGGACCGGAGGAGCCTGGGTCTTAGCGCCCGGGGCAGCAGCAGGAGCCCTCTCCCTGAGTGGAGAGTAGGGAAAGCAGCAGAGGGGCAGTGACCGCCCAGGTTAACGAGGTGGCTGTGGCGGCTGGGCTCACCGCTGGTCACCGAGGCCACCACTTAGACTCAGCCTGTCGCCTCATGGGACGGCCTCGGCTCCCAGGCTGGCTTCCTCAAAGCTCTAAGGTTCCAAGGAGGGAATGCTGAGCTCTCCCAAAATTTGACAAGTTTATTTCTTTATTTTTTTAAAATATATTTTTATTGATTTTTTACAGAGAGGAAGGGAGAGGGATAGTGAGTTAAAAACTTTACAGAGAGCCCCCTACTGGGGTTGGAGCCCCAAACCAAGTACATGCCCTTGACCAGAATCGAACCCGGGACCCTTCAGTCCTCAGCCAGAGGCTCTATCCACTGAGCCAAACCAGTTAGCAAGCATGCGGCCCGCCGGCTGCGAGTTTGGCATGCTTGGGTTAGGGTGACATGTTATTTGTAAAGCATACTTCTATTGAGAAGAGTCACTAAGGCAGCAGGCACACGCAGAGGTTTGAGATCAGCTGTGTTGAGGTATAATTGCTCGCAACCAAAGGAGCCCGTCCTCAGGTCACCTGCAGCCATGCTCCGTCCTCCTGCAGGGAGAATGGCGGCTCACGCTGTCTGCGGGCGGGGGGCCCGGCCACGGTGAGAACCGCCCCCTGTGGCTCCGACAGGCCTGGCCTGTTCTCTGCTCGACTCAGTCGTCCTGAGCACTGTGACCCAGGCCTGGTGAGGAAGTGCCATTGAGGCTTCACTTGACATCGGGCTTCTCATCAGATTCTAGTTTAAGAAGAATGTCAGTGCTCTCTGCAGCCGCCCCACAGGGCGGAGCGAGTGCTGTGGGCAGGTCCAGGAGCGGCCACAGCTCCTCCAGTTGCAGCCAATTCCATCGACAGGCAGGGTCGCTCTCAGCGCCAGAAACAGCCGTCGCTCTCAGCGCCAGAAACAGCCTTAGAACAGGGCAGCGAGTCAGGTCAGGGTCCTGCCTGGGGGTACTGGGCATCTGGGCCAGCACAGAGCTGGGCACAGGCTGTTAGAGACGAGAGCAGGAAGGACTGGCCCCAACCAGGACCCCATGTGAGGGTTGGGCAGGGGCTTGGCCCTAGGGGACCTGCTCTCCCCAGCAGGCCTGGAGCCATCCTGTTTGGTCTGTGAGGGGCAGCTGCTCCCGCCCTCTCCTCTGCAAGTGCCGGGCTGAACGGAGGTCCCCGTCAGGGCACCTCTGAGGGTGTCCTCCTTGATGGTCCTGCTAAGCACACAGATGTGGGCTGCAAAGGAACCTTTAGGGGTGAAATTGGACTCCCTTGGCCCCCGTTCATGTGGCTTCGTGTTGGCTGATAGGCACGTGTATGTCCGGCCACTGGGAGCCCCAGGCCTGGTGGCTGAGGCCCCACGTCGGCCTTCCCTCCGCACTGTCCCTGCAGTTTGTGGGGCAGTTCTCTGCCGGTCCTTCAGGAGCAGCCCCCACTCTTCCCGCACTGCTCCCGCGTGGTATTTCTGAAAGCTTCAGTACACTACGCTCTTACCCAGGGTTACTGGGGAATTGGGTACACTGTGAACTAGGAATAGATTAGCCCTGGTCGGTAGCTCAGTTGGTTAGAGCATTGTCCCAATACACCCAGGTTGCAGGTTCGATTCCCAGTCAGGGCACATACAAAAAGCAACCAGTGAATGCATAAACAAGTGGAGCAACAGATCGATGTTTCTCTCTCTCTCCCTCTCTTCCTTCCTCTCTCTAAAATCAACCAATCAATATATTTTTAAAAAGAGATTAATATTCATTTTAAAACTAGAGGCCCGGTGCATGAAATTTGTGCACTGGGAGAGGGAGGGGTGGTTCCCTCAGCCCATCCCGCACCCTCTTGCAGTCCAGCCCTCGGGGGATGTCCAACTGATGGCTTAGGCCTGCTCCCGCCACCACCGCTGTGCTCGCCAGCCATGAGCCTGGCTACTGGCTGAGTGGGCTCCCCTTGTGGGAGCACACTGACCACCAGGGGGCAGCTCCTGTGTTGAGCGTCTGCCCCCTGGTGGTCAGTGCATGTCATAGCGACCAGTCGTTCCATCATTCGGTCGATTTGCATATTAGCCTTTTATTATAAAGTTTTTGTGTGGAATATATTTTTAAAAATTGAAGAACACTCAGTCACCTGAAACCCTTACAGTGATCCCTGCTGTGCTAGCCAGTGCGGCAGAGCCCGCTGTGGAGGTGCTGGGCCTGCCCCGGAGCAGGAGCTGTTCCAGCGGCAGGTGCAGGGACCCACCAGCCCAGCCCTTTTAAAAAAATGTGTCTTTATTGTTGAAAGTATTACAGATGCCCCTTTTCTCCCCCCATTGTCCCCTCCCCCACTCCCCTCCCCCCCCTTCCCACACCATTGTCTGCCCATGAGCCCTGTGTGTATGCATATACGTTCATGGGCCAGTCTCTTCACATACATCCGTCTGATGCATGCTCCTGAAGCCCAGCTGGTTCTCACAGGGTGTAAGGGGGTGAGCGCAAGTGGTGGGCAGACCACTGCCCAGCCCCAGCCCCAGGGCACCGTGCTGCCCCAGCCCAGTGCCAGCCTGTGGCCAGGATGGAGGGAGGGGAGGGGTGGGGAGAGGAGGGCTGAGAGTCCGGGGTGGGGGTCTCCCCTCTGCTGGGTGTCCAGCACTGAGCTTGGATGTGAAGGCGGATGTGCTGTTGATGGAGTTACATTACATTTCACCACCTTCTGCTGAAGAGCAGCAAGAGCTAATGTTTTCTTGTCCTCCCAGCGCTCACGGGGAGTTGGTAACAAGTTTTATTTTTCCATTTTAAAGATGAGAAAAATGAAGCTCGGGCTGGTTAAATGACTTGCTCAGCGTCCCATGGTGAGTCAGAACGGCTGGGGCTTCGGTGCCAGACGGCCAGGTCTCTCCGCAGGCCCAGGATGGCTGCTGCCCGTGGGAATTGATTCTAGAAAGTACTTTACTGGGGTTGTCAGTGCATGTTCAGAAGGTGTTGCAGACCTCAAGTCTCTGCGAGGTTCGTGTTCTTAAGAGAAGGCCCTCCCTCCCTCTGGGGAGAGCTCACAGCTCAGGAGAGGGTTCAGGGAGTTGGAGCGCCACACGGCGCCTCCGGCAGCCTCTCTTGGCCTCGGTGTTGCCCCTGCAGAGCCTCCTTCCTGACCACTCGGTGGCGCCTTTTTATTTTTATAGCCAGTGTCAGGGAGGTCCTGGCCAGGCGCACCCAGGCCCTGGGAGCACTGGCTGCCCCCGTGCACGGGCGTCAGGCCCAGCCCTGCTCACACGGGGCGCAGGTAGTCCGAAGCCCCCAGTGCCCGCTCTGTGACCTAGAAATACTGTGAGCCGGCGGGCGGCGCGCGGGCAGGGGCCTCCCTCCGAGTTTCACCTGGCTCTCTCTCGTTTCTGTCTGACAGGCCTAGCTGCCTTGTGACTCTGTCTCCTGCATGACGGGCGGCACCTCCAGCTCCCGCTGCCGCGGCTGTTAGCGACCCTAGGATCTTGTCCGAGCTCCACCTTGTGACGGGCATTCCTCTCGGTGCTGCTGTCCTTTGGGGGGTCCCTCTCTCTGTATACACGTAGCTTTGCTGGATATGTACTTAGTAATATAAACTGTATCAATAAAAACCACGTACTGTGTAACATATGAGCTTAAAACTTCAGAGCCATTAGCTGTCACTTAGCTGGAAGGTAGTTAGAAGTGTCCGCAGGCGTTACTGCCGTGGCGGACGGTGGCCGTGGCCGCTGACTCGCTCGGCTGTGAGTAGGGCATGTGCTCCCAGGTCCTCAGACGGCGCCCCTCGCCGGGCCTGGCTCCCCGGCTCCCGCCCCAGTAGCAGCGCTGTGTAGTCTGTGTGGAAATTGGGCAGTTCTGCTTCTCTCTACTAATCTGTGTTGGTGACTGTGTACCTGTCTTTCTAACTTCTAATAAACTCACTGCAACTGACTGTCTCCGTGTCTGTCTGCTCAGAGTGTCCCCCTCCCCTGGACGCAGCCTCGCGTACGTCCTGGGGGCGCGGCTGCTGGCCCTTCCCTGCGGTTCATCCGGGAATGAAGTCTGTGCCCTCGCTCTCCTGCTCTCTGTGGTCCCCACACTCCCGGCGGGTCCTGGGCATGTCTGCGTGGACAGGACGGCCGCGGGCCTTCCTGCTCCCCACGTCCTAGTGTCCGGCTATTCCTATAGAATGAGCGTTTCCTTACGTACTGAGGAAACAGTGCTTCTAAGTGTCACATTGTGACGGCGTCTGAAGGAGCTGGTCTCGGGCTGGTGTCTCGCCCGCCTGCTGCTCGCTGTGGGATTGGATTTCAAGCCGCGCGACCTTTCCCAAGACTTTGTTATCTTTTGTTTCAAAGCAGCAACACAGTTACGTTCCTGTGGGAATGTTATTTTTGTTTGAGCTTCTTCACGTTCAAAAGTTTTCATGGTCATTAGATACGTTTTAATTACATTTAAAATGGGGAGTTTCTGTTTAAAGTCCACTGACACCCTGGCGAGTGGTCACTTCTGTGGGCTGGGAGTGACGCCCTCCAATGACAGGTCATGGTCTGGTTCTTGTCCCTCGGCTGTGCCCGGGCGGGACGGGGGCGGGGACGGGGACCCCGGCCTCACCGTGTTCCCGTCTCTTTCAGGACGGCACTGGATCGCTGAGGCGCAGCGGCTCCTTTAGCAAGCTGCGGGCCTCCATTAGACGCAGCAGCGAGAAGCTGGTTAGGAAGCTGAAGGGAGGAAGTGCCCGGGAGAGTGAGCCGAGGAACCCCGGGTAACTATCTTGGCGCCCCCCGTCCCACCTGCTCAGCGCCGTCTGCTCCCGCACCGACCCGGGCCCCGGGCCCCGAGTCCCGGCCTCCCAGCGAGGCGGAGAGTCGCTGTGCAGCGTCCTGCCGGAGGCCGTGGCTCGTGGCTCACGGGAACGTGGACGTCTTTGTTCCGTGGTCAGGGCCTCACCGGCGACAAGGAGCCTGCACGGTTACCTGTGCACATTGGCTTGTCTGCCTGCACATGACCACCTTCTAAAGAATTAGCTCGACTTAGATCCTGAAAACCAGTCTCAATCTTGTAAAATCAAAGGCCACCTCTGCCTGTGAAGCTTTGCACAGTGTTAACAGAGGGAGAAAGATGGTTTCAAATAGAAGGATCGCCATGTCAGGGCTTTAGAACGCGAGGCTCCGTGTGTTTAAAAGGGTTCGGTCATGGGTCTTGGAACCTTTGAACCATGACTTTCGTGGCCAGAGGAGTTCGGTGCGAAGGAGCCCTGTGCCCACGAGGGAGCTGGGCGGGGTCTCTCCTGGGTCACTGGCCTGGGCGCTGCTGTTTGGATGCATTTCCCACAGAAGCACGGTTTTGTCAGCTCTTCCCTGAAACTCACTTTCAAAATGGCACGTGCATCTCACTGGTTGATTCTAAGTAAAACTCTTTTATTTTTTCATCCTCACCTGAGGACATGCTGAGAGAGAGGAATGGAGAGAGAACCATCAATGTGAGAGAGAAAACACATCGATCGGTGGCCTTTCGTATGTGCCCCGACCGGGATTGAACATGACCCCCCGGGTATGTGCCCCGACCGGGGATTGAACATGAACCCCCAGGTATGTGCCCCGACCGGGGATTGAACATGAACCCCCAGGTATGTGCCCCGACCGGGGATTGAAGGTGAACCCCTGGGTGTGTGCCCCGACCGGGGATTGAACATGAACCCCCAGGTATGTGCCCCGTCCGGGGATTGAACATGAACCCCCAGGTATGTGCCCCGACCGGGGATTGAACATGAGCCCCCAGGTATGTGCCCCGACCGGGGATTGAACATGAGCCCCCAGGTATGTGCCCCGACCGGGGATTGAACATGAGCCCCCAGGTATGTGCCCCGACCGGGGATTGAACATGACCCCCCGGGTATGTGCCCCGACCGGGGATTGAACATGAACCCCCAGGTATGTGCCCCGACCGGGGATTGAACATGAACCCCCAGGTATGTGCCCCGTCCGGGGATTGAACATGAACCCCCAGGTATGTGCCCCGACCGGGGATTGAAGGTGAACCCCCAGGTATGTGCCCCGACCGGGGATTGAACATGAACCCCTGGGTGTGTGCCCTGACCGGGGATTGAAGGCGAACCCCCAGGTATGTGCCCCGACTGGGGATTGAACATGAGCCCCCAGGTATGTGCTCTGACCGGGGATTGAAGGTGAACTCCCAGGTATGTGCCCTGACCGGGGATTGAGCCGGCTCCAGCCGCTCTGGTGGTCAGTAAAACTGTTTAGCAGGTGATTCCACTTGCGGTTCTGTGGGTCGGAGCTCTCACGTCTCAGGACTGAGACCAGTTCCTCGGGTGACATTGGAGATAAGAAGTTAGGGGCCCACTCAGGTGTTTCCTTTGCCTTTTCTTTGCCAGTCCTCACCGGAGGGCGTTTTCCCATTGACTTTTATCCAGGATGGAAGGGGAGGGGGGAGAGAGACATCAGTGTGAAGAGACACCTGGATGGGTTGCCTCTGCGCTGCGCCCCGACTGGGATTGAACCGAGACCCTGGGTGGGCCGGCCGGCACTCACCACAGCACGGCCAGGGCTCCTTTGCGTTCGGGGAGGGGCAGGCTCGCCCGCTCCTTGCTGGCCGGGTCCACCTCAGACCCGTGGCGTCAGCCAGCGCCCGGCCTCTCTGCTGTGGAGGGATGCGTGTCTTACAGCCCAAGGGGGGCGAGTTGGTTTTAGGAAGCGGCTGTTGCCCGGCCTCACCCCGTGTGGTGGAGCCTGAGCCCCATGGGCATCTGGAGAAAACCGCTGGGAAGAGCCTGTGCCGGGACCACGGGCTCTGAAATGCCGCTCTGGCCGTGACCGTCCTGCCCACGCGCCGGAGCCGGCCGGGCCGCGGGCCTGGGGAGGGGAAGCAGGCTCCGCGTCGCCTTCAGAATGACTGGCTCTGGTTTTAAAGGCTACGGTGTCCGACTAAGGACAGGTAACTACTGTCTGCGTTTTAGAGGAAACACTTTTTCTCAGAGCGGATGAGGGTCTAGACCAGGGGTCCTCAAACTACAGCCCGCGGGCCACATGCAAATACAAATATTCTATTTGTTCCCATTTTGTTTTTTTACTTCAAAATAAGATATGTGCAGTGTGCATGGGAATTTGTTCATAGTTTTTTTTTTTTTTTTAATATATTTTATTGATGTCTGAGGGACAGTGAACTGGCCCCCTGTTTAAAAAGTTTCAGGACCCCTGGTCTAGACCAGAGGTTCTCAACCTTCTCACCCCCCAGTGGGGATGCGCCCGCAACCAAGGTACATGCCCTTGACCGGAATCGAACCCGGGACCCTTGAGTCCGCAGGCCGACGCTCTATCCACTGAGCCAAACCGGTTCGGCTCATAGTTTTTTTTTAAACTATAGTCCGGCCCTCCAGCGGTCTGAGGGACAGTGAACTGGCCCCCTGTTTAAAAAGTTTCAGGACCCCTGGTCTAGACCAGAGGTTCTCAACCTTCTGGCCCTTTAAATACAGTTCCTCATGTTGTGACCCAACCATAACATTATTTTCGTTGCTACTTCATAACTGTAGTGTTGCTACTGTTATGAATCGTCATGTAAATATCTGATATGCAGGATGGTCTTAGGCGACCCTGTGAAAGGGTCGTTCCACCGCCAAAGGGGTCGCGACCCACAGGTTGAGAACCGCTGGTCTATAGTGTCCATCCCTGTGCGGAGTGAGCGCCCCGAGCCGGGCGAGCGAGGTGACCTGTGCGCAGGTGCTCCCTCAGGCCCTCGTCTAGGGCACTCGCTGCTCGCTCGAGGGTCTGTGTGTTGAAGCTTTTTCATTGCGAGGCCCAGTCCTGGCCCAGTTCCTGTGACCTGGGCCCCCGCCTGTGAGAGCCCGAGTGTCCTTTCTCTCGGCATGTCTTCCTCCTCTTCCCCGGAATGTCACAGCATGAGCACCCGCGTGGTCCCCCCCAGCCGGACACACGTGCGTAGACTAACACGTTCGTGTCATGTGCAGTCCTATCTGAGATGACGCCTTAGTGAACGTTTTGAAAAACTAAATGACTTTAGAGACTTCATCCCAGCCCTGGCCAGGTAGCTCAGTTGGTGAGCGTGTCATCCGCATACGCCAGGGTTGTGGGTTTGATCCCGGTCAGGGCACATACAAGAAGTTACCAATGCCCTGACCGGTTTGGCTCAGTGGATAGAGCGTCGACCTGTGGACTCAAAGGTCCCAAGTTCGATTCAGGTCAAGGGCATGTACCTTGGTTGCGGGCACATCCCCAGTGGGGAGTGTGCAGGAGGCAGCTGATCGATGTTTCTCATTGAAGTTTCTAACTATCCCTCTCTCTTCCTCTCTGTAAAAAAATCAATAAAATATATTAAAAAACAACAACAACAAACAAGAAGTTACCAATGCGTCACTAAGTGGGACAACAAAATCAATGTTTCTCTCTCTCCCTTCCTCGCTCTCTAAAATAATATTTTTTTTACAAAAAAACTTTATCCCATAAAATCATACATAATCTTCCCAGGTAAGGGCGATGGTAGTAACTGGCCCAGTGGTTTCCAAACTTGAGCATGTGTCAGCATCTCCTGGGCGTTAGTAACACGCAGTCCCGAGTTTCTGATACAGCGTGCCCCCTAACCCCACCCCCCCCGCAGCAAGGTCCCAGGTTCCCCCGTGGTCATGTGCAGCTGGTCGGACCAGGTTTGCAGAACCGCTGCCCCAGCTGCAGGAGCAGGTGTGCGGCCGGGCGTGGCCTGTGAGCTCTGTGCTGCCCAAGGTCTGAGCACACGGTCAGACGGATCTGCGGTGCCCTCCTCGGTCGGGCAGAACCGAGCAGGAGTCATGTTCTTTCCGTGTCTTGAAGGAACAGGAGCTTGAGGATAAAGGTGGTGTAGCTTTCTTAGAAAACGGCAGTTAATTGGCCAGTTAAGTAACAGAACGATTGAAGATGCCACGGCTCACTTGTGGCTCGGTTTGATGTTATCCTTTCTGAGTCGTTGCGAGTAGAAAACATGCAGCAGGACCTAGCAGGGCGGTGGGCTCATCGGGCGCCCTTGGTCCTGGTCGGACGTTTTGGGCGTTTTACTTGGGGGTAAGTGAGGTCTTTGCTTCTGGTGCAGTTTATCCAGCGAGAACTTGGTGCCTGCCGAGGGCCGGGCTGTGCCCGTGGCTCTGTGGCCGCGGCCGTGCCTGGGCCTCGGTGCCGCTCCTGAGTCCCTTCAGCCTGGCTGCGCCCACCCTGCAGGCTCGCGCTTCAGCGGCGGCCGCGCCCTCAGCCTTCACCTTGTGTTGCAGGGAGTTCAGGCTCCGAACGGCAGGCCCTGTTGCAGACACAGTATGACCCCTCGCTCGGTTAATTTAGCTCTAAAGCGACGGTGACTTTCTGGTGGACGGCATCTGTCAGGCGGTTACAGTGACTCGACACTTGTCTGTGATTTGGTTCAGGTTGTAGGCGACTTGGGTGTTTGATCAAGTAGTTTAAGGTGTCGAGGGGAGAAAATTATATGTGTGAGTCGCTTCCTTTAAACGTAAAGTCATGAAATTTGTTATACATTTTGATTTATAGGCAGAGAAATAGCATTAAAGCTTATTTTACTAATGAAAAGAATTGTTTTTACTATAAAAAGCACGGAGTACAGAGTATTACTCACGTGCTCTCACCAGTGGGTTTCGAGTGTGTCTCTTGAACATGCTCCGTAGAGGGATGAGTCTCAGTGAGTCACCGTGGTTCCTTCCTGAGACCCAGCTGGGGGCCTGGGGACCCCCATGGGGAGTTGGCCAGCTGCTGGGAGCACCTCGGCTGCAGCGGGAGCAGGTCTTAAAACGTGTAACTACAGCGACACGGGAGGTGACGTGTGGTATCACTGTCGTGTAACTACAGCGACATGAGGTGACGTGTGATGATGTGTAACTACAGCGACACGGGAGGTGACGTGTGGTGGTGGTGTCGTGTAACTACAGCGACACGAGGTGACGTGTGATGATGTGTAACTACAGCGACACGGGAGGTGACGTGTGGTGGTGGTGTCGTGTAACTACAGCGACACGGGAGGTGACGTGTGGTGGTGGTGTCGTGTAACTACAGCGACACGAGGTGACGTGTGATGATGTGTAACTACAGCGACATGGGAGGTGACGTGTGGTATCACTGTCGTGTAACTACAGCGACACAAGGTGACATGTGATGATGTGTAACTACAGCGACACGAGTTGACATGTGCTGGTGGTGTCGTGTAACTACAGCGACAAGAGTTGATGTGTATTGTTGTCGTGTAACTACAGCGACACGGGAGGTGACGTGTGGTGCTGTAAGACAACTGTTTTTGCTGAAGAGACACAGAGAAACTACTTTTTCTCAGCAGTAAATACAGTGAGACCTGGGACGTTTGTGGTGAGATTGGGTGGGCATCCCTGTCCCAGTGAGGGGCCCAGGCCTTGAGGGTGGCTTGCTGGTTCTTGCTCCTGGCTGACCGTGTGTGACGTTTGTCCTTGCATGTCCACTGTCCTGGTTGCAGCATGAAGCGAGCCCGCTCTCTGAATGTCCTAAACGTGGGTGACAAGGCAGCTGAAGACCATTTCCAAGTAAGGAGCCCCGCCCCCCGCCCTGACTCCCAGACCAGGTGGCGGGCGGCCGCAGGGCCTCTCGAGCTGGGTGACAGACAGACAGACAGGCGCCACGTGACGTCTCCTGAGCATTGACTGGGGCCGGGTTATGGGAATGTCACGTCATCAGCATTCTCGGTACATTAATCAATGGCCTTGAGAAATGGTCTGGTCGGCCTGATTGAAATGAAACCTTCTGATGGAGTGATGTCTGCACGTGGCCTGTTCACTTGTGTGACTTTAGCCTGCATGGCTAATGGTCCAGTTCAGCTGTTACTGGTGTGAGGAACGGACACGCTGTCCGGCATTGAACCTGTGAGCCTGTCACCTTCACATTGAAAACTCTTGGCACCCTGTTCTCTGTCAGAAAGGCCTTTTCTCATTTTTGTAAATGTCTGGCGACTGTGGGTGCGGCCAGGCCTGGGCCCTGGGCCCGCCTTGTCTGTCAGGTGCCGGGCAGCCGGGCTCCTCTCAGAACCTTGGACCCGGCCGCACCGCTCCCTGGGTGCGTTGCCGGCTTTCCCGTTCCCTGCAGCACCTGGGACTGTCCAGGCCGCTCTCCCTGGAAGGGAAAGGCCTCTGCTGGACGCTCCGGGCGGGGCAGGGTGCAGGGCCCGCAGTGGACACGCCTCTCCCCCGCGTCTGGTGGTGGCACCTGCTCGTGAGCACCAGGCCTCGCGTGACGTGGAGTTTGAGCTGAGGCCGCTGGGCCGGCGCCGTGCGGAGAGCTGGTTGAGTGTAATTTTCCCATTTGTTTTTCATGCAGGAACGAAATAATTGTCTCGCAGATGCGAGAGCTCTGAGTGCCAGCCACACTGACCTGGTGCACTGCGGGGCCGGGCCGGGGCCGAGCTAGATAAGCCGAGCCCGCCCGCCAGGCCCTGCCCACGCTGCCCGGCAGGGAGGCCGCTCGCTCCCTTCGCGAGGTGGTGACCCGCCACCCACGGAGGCTTGTCCGAACTGTTCCGTGGTCTGCAGTCCTGGTGACCGAGCGCTGCCGGAGCACGACCGTGAGACCGGCCTGGCGGGCCAGGCTGCAGTGCGGCCAGCAGCGGCGTCCCCGCGGACTCGCTGCTTCTCACGGACACGCACTTTGCACGGCCCGAGCTGGTTTAAATTCAGACTTGTTGATGCGGTACTTGGTGGGCTGTAAACGGAGCGTCTGGAACCTTCAAGTCCATCTTTGGAGAATAAGCATCTAATGACCCGTAACGCCTGGAGCGTAGTGGGGGCCAGCGGGGAGGGTCCCTCAGGTGCCAGGTCCCAGCTCCCGGGCAGGGGCCGCGTACTCGGCTCCCGCCCTGCCCACCCTTCGGAGCCCTGGCCGCACTCCAGGCTCCCATGTCTTCTGTTTAAAAAGCTCTTCTTTTTGGTCCCGTAATGGTGGGTTTTGACAGGAACATTTTCAGATCAACCCTCAGGCACTGTTCCTCACAGGACTCTGAGCTCAGCCAGTAGGTGAAGCAAGTGCTCACCAGGTGACCCGTAGGGGTTCCAGGTGAGAACGCCTGGGCGCACGCAGGAGCACGTCCACGCCGGGGCCAGCGCTCCCTTCAGCCAGGTCCGACCCACCGGGCGTCCGTCCGCCTGAGGACCATGTATGTTAGTGCGGGGCACAGGGGCGCCCAGCGGCCTTTTCCACATGAACAGCGCTGGGCTGGCTCCAAGCTGCCTGGTTCTGGCGTCGTTGGCCGAGTGGGACGTGGGCTGGAGGCAGCGGCACGGGGGTCACAGGGAGGCTGACTCAATTCCTTTCAGTCCCCGTGATTACAGGCTGTTTGTTGGTGACAGTGCGCCTTGCTCCCTGCGGGCCGGCTGGCCTCCTAGTTCCTGGGCACCTGCGCTACCCACGGCCGGCACGTCCCTGGCAGCCGCCTCCCTTGGCCACCCTGCTTTTTGGCTCCATTTCGGTTTGCAGGTTCTGATGGGTCAGGTCCCTTTCTACACGCACACGCCGTGGGCCGAGAAACCTGGAGAGGAGAGGGCTCTGGCCCTGCGGCCACGGCTCCATGCGAGGCAGCAGCATCGCCAGGTGCCGTCCCCTTCACTCCATGTGGCTGGCTTCTCCCACGAGTAGCACAGCCCCTGGGACCCAGGGCCCCTGGTGACAGGTCCCTTGGAGCAGCTCCCAGGAGAATGGACCGGGACTCCCGTTGCTGGGGCCCATCTGCCAGGACCCTTTCCTGAGCCTGACCGCTCCCCGCCCGGCCCGGCCCCCTTGGGTTGTGGTGCCTTCGCAGGTGGTGGAGGGTTAGGGGTGAGAGGACAGACTGAGGCCCTTGTGACGGCTCCATGCTCACGGCCCATGCGCGTCGGCACCTCCTTCAGGCCTGCTACCTGCGTCTTCCCCTTCTCGGAGCAAGCTCTGCGCCAGGCGGCCCTGTGTGTTCCTGGGGGGCCAGCCCATTCCCCATGGTTCCTGCCCGAGTCCTGCAGGCACACACGGAGGCCCCCCACAAGCATCTGAACCAGAGGCGGAGGGCGTGGGGAGCAGGCCTCCTGACCCTGCGGCCTTCACAAGGGGGTGCAGGCAGTTCCGGAGTTAAAAAGCCCCCGGGATGTCATGTGACTGGGACTCAGTGCTCATGGGGAAGTGCGAACGCTAAGGACCTGCACGTCAGGCAGGACCCGTCTCGCCGTGTAGCGTGTTCTTGGGCCGCACGGTGCGGGCTGCCGTGGGACACGCTCATATGCACACTTGGCAGCAGGTCACGTGCAGACCACCCTGTCCCAAGGGAGCCCCACCCCAGGGAGAATGTGGTCCCCAGCATGGGGCTGACCTCGAGGGGGTGGGGTGCAGGTCTGAGGATGCGGGGGTGCCGAGGCCCAGGGGGCAGGCAGGCGCTCCTTAGGGACTGTCGGCTCCTGGTCGGTCTGTGCTGGGTGGGCAACCCTGGCCGGGGGAGCGGAGGGGGGCAGGTCACCTCAGGGTCAAGAGCTGGGTCGCGGGACACATTC
>NW_005872899.1:14124-37653 GCF_000147115.1 Myotis lucifugus | reverse complement strand
CACATGGCCTCTTTGGAGCACGTGGAGAGCAGTTCCCCTAAACATTGCTGACACTTGTGCAATACATACTGTGAACAGGGAATATAATTCATATTGTTCACAGGGGCACAATAAAGGCCGCCTGTTCAGGGCAACTATAGACTGCTATAATAAAAGAGGCACCAGACAGCAAATTAGAACCGCAAAGTCATGCACACTTTCTCTCAAAGACTTGGTAAGCAATAGAAAATCTGCCAATATTGAACAAAGAGTGATTTTCTGCCATCAAGCGGTGCCTTCCAAAGCACAGAAAGTTTGGGACCTACCATATCTGTTCAACTCTCCATGCTGACAGATCACAACTTTCCTTTCAATCATCCCAGGGAAAGAATAGAACCAACAAAATTAAAGTGCAAAACAAACAACAACAAGGAAACACATCTTTACACAAAGATCATAAACTATAGCAAAGGGCAGCAAGAGGTTTGCAAGTTGATGAATTGGAACTTGAAACAATTCATCACAGCATAATGTGAGAAGCACAATGTCCCTGAAAGAGGTAGCACTTCTTAGCTGAGGAGGGGCGCTCTGGACAAAACCTGGGTCAGGTCAATTCTCTAGTCAGAGAGAAAGGAATGAAGATCCAGCCAAGAGCTCTGAAAATTCAGAATTTTCTCAACCACATCCCCAGAGTATGCAGGGGTTGTGACTGATGCAGACTCCTCAGGTAAGCCAGCTGGTAGGGGTGAAATAGCTTCCACACAAATACTTGCAGTGACATAAATCAGGTGGTAGGCCTGAGTAGGTTAGCAAGTGTGATGCAGGTTCTGAAAGCCTGACTTACGCCAGAAATTTATGAGGAATCTAGCAGTGTATGTAAGGGGTTTTGTATTCAGGTAAGTGGGGGTAAAGAATTCTCCTTTGGTGTTATTATTCTCAGTGAGAAAGTAAATCATTTCCTGGAAATGTAAAGCTTTTCTCCAGTGTGAACTCTCAAGTGTTGAAAGAGGACAGATTTGTATGGAAAACATTTCCCACATTCAGGACACTCATGAGGCCCTTTTCCAGTGTGAACTCTGTTATGTTGGATGAGAGTAGAGCTTCTGCTGAAGGACTTCCCACAATCACTACACTCATACCGCTTTCCCCCAGTGTGAACCTTCTGATGCTCTTTGAGAGTGGAAATGTTCTTGAATGACTTTCCACAATCACTACAGTCATATGGTTTTTCTCCAGTGTGAATTCTCTGGTGTACAGTGAGGGTACAGCTATGACGGAAGGACTTCCCACAGTCACTACACTGATGTGGCCTTTCTCCAGTGTGAACTCTGTGGTGTTGAATGAGCTGAGACTTTTGACTGAAGGACTTCCCACAATCACTACATTGATATGGCTTTTCCCTAGTGTGCACTCTCTTGTGGCATAAGAGATAACTGCGACTAAATGATTTTTCACATTCCCTGCATTTGTAAGGTTTTTCTCCAGTGTGAACTCTGTGTTATTTAGTGAGGGAAAACCTGTGATTGAAGGGCTTCCCACAATCAGTACATTCATAGGACTTTTCTCCAATGTGAACTCTCCTATGTCTATTGAGGTTAATGACACATCTAAAAACTTTCCCACAGGTATTACCCTCATATTTCACTTCTCCAGAGCAGACGCCCTGATGTTGAACAAGATTTTGGTTGTGGCAGGTAGCTTTTTCACATTCATACCATTGGTGATGCCTTTTTCTATTAAGAAATTCCTCTGAAATCTCACTACAACTGTGTGGCTCCTCAGTGTTGAGAGTGGCCTGGATCTGCAGAATCTCTGAGATGGCTGGGAAGTCTTCCCCAACCTCCATACTGTTTGAAAACACCCCCGATAAATAGAAGCTGCACCTGGTCACAAACGAGGCCCTGTCCACAGCTTCTCTCCAGGGCTTCTCTCCACTGGCATCCCTCTGCTGCTGGTGAGGATTTGCACTGAAACAGGAGTCTCTCACACATACATCACTGAAGAAGGCTTTCTGCTCAAAGTCTGCTGCTTCTGATTCAGGCAGGTGCAGAATGTCTTTTTTTTAAATTAAATCTTTATTGTTCAGATTACATTTGTTCCTCTTCCCCCCCCCGCCAACTCCCCTCCTCCAAGTTCCCACCCCACCCTCCGCCCTCACTCCCCACCCACTGTCCTCATCCATAGGTGCACGATTTTTGTCCAGTCTCTTCCCGCATCTCCCACTCCCCTTTCCCCCCCAAGAATAGTCAGTCCCTTCCCTTTCTATGTCCCTGATTCATTATAATCACCAGTTCATTCCGTACATCAGATAATTTATTCACTTGATTCTTAGATTCACTTGTTGATAGATGCATGTTTGTTGTTCATAATTTGTATCTTTACCTTTTTCTTCTTCTTCCTCTTCTTAAAGGATACCTCTCAGTATTTCGTATAATACTGGTTTAGTGGTGATGAACTCCTTTAGCTTTTCCTTATCTGTGAAGCTCTTTATCTGACCTTCAATTCTGAATGATAGCTTTGCTGGATAAAGTAATCTTGGTTGTAGGTTCTTGGTATTCATCACTTTGAATATTTCTTGCCATTCCCTTCTGGCCTGCAAAGTTTCTGTTGAGAAATCAGCTGACAGTCGTATGGGTATTCCCTTGTAGGTAATTGAGTCTCTTTCTCTTGCTGCTTTTAAGATTCTTTCTTTGTCTTTTGCTCTTGGCATTTTAATTATGATGTGTCTTGGTGTGGTCCTCTTTGGATTCCTTTTGTTTGGGGTTCTCTGAGCTTCTTGGACCTGTAAGTCCATTTCTTTCACCAGGTGGGGGAAGTTTTCTGTCATTATTTCTTCAAATAGGTTTTCAATATCTTGCTGTCTCTCATCTTCTGGCACCCCTATAATTTTGATATTGGTGCGCTTTAAGCTGTCCCAGAGGCTCCTTACACTATCTTCGTATTTTCGGATTCTTTTTTCATTTTGCTCTTCCTGTTGGGTGTTTTTTGCTTCTTCGCATTTCAAATCTTTGACTTGATTCTTGCGCTCCTCTGGTCTGCTGTTGGGTGTCTGTATAATATTCTTTATTTCAGTCAGTGAATGCTTAATTTGTAGTTGGTTCTTTATCACACATCGAGGGTCTCATTAGATTTCTTGAGGCTCTCGTCAAGTTTATCGGCAGTTTCTAGCAAATTATTGAAAGCCCTCAAAATTGCATTTTTTAGCTCTATATCTTCCATTTCTGTCATGTTTTTTTGTCTCCGCATTTTTTATGCTTTCTTGGTGCACCCTCTTGTGGTCTTTGTGCACAGTCTTGTTGTAGTTAAGCCTTGATTGTTGTAGTTAATACTAGAGGGATTTGACCACCAGGCCGACTGGCTGTGAGAATCAGCTGTGTCTGCAGTGGGAAAACTTCTGTCCTCTGGAGAGGTGCTAATCTAGCCTTTGCCTGAGGCTATCCGGCAAATGGCTCTATGCAGGGCTTGGGCAGGTCGGGTCGCAGGGGATCAACAGGGTGGGTGGAGGGAGCAGTTATGGCTGCTCTCAGTCCTGTTCCCAGAGGCTCTGCTTTTCAGAACCCCAGCAACTGCTGCAAACCTCGGAGAGAAAGCTGCCCTCACGTTCCGACTGATGCCAGACAATCCCGCTTCTCCTGTTTGAGTCTGAGTCCCTAGAGACTCGCCCGGATCTTGAGCTCAGAGTCTGAGACTCCCTCCTGACTGAAAACGACAACCGCGCCGTCAGCCACCAGCCTGCTCTGCACGCGCACCTCCGCACCTTTGTATTTTCTACACTGCGCCTCCTCTGAGCCTCGGTGGGCTGTTCTCTTTCCTTCTAGTTGAAGAATCTCTCCTCAGCCAGCCTTCCTGTGGTTCTGGGTGATGTCCGTTCCGTCTTTTAGTTGTATTTTTGAAGTGGTTGTTTGCGGCAGCAATCTCCGGTTTTACCTATGCTGCCATCTTGGTTTTTCCTGACCCAGAATATCTTTTAACAAAGAGAAACACCTCCCACACAGATGGGTCCTCTGAGTTTCTGGAACTGTCTTAAAAGCACTGTCCTGTGACTCCCCTTGTACAGGTACACTCTGCTCAGAACAGTCCTCTGCATCATCTGTTTTATGATAACAACCTGAAAACAGAAACATGGTGATGAAATGAATGTCGACTGTGGTGATAGGAAGAAGTCTCATTACAAAAGTGTGTTGCACATAACACATTGGTTACATGCAATTATCTGACAGTAACATATCTGTAGGAAGGATTGATAAGATGCTGTTGTGATGCTCTGGGCCACTGAAGATTACCATACAGGGAAGATCTCACACAAAATATGAAACAAACATGGCAAGCACCACATGGAACAGAAGCTGGATCATCTGCTCATTCATCTGGTAACAGTGTTCAACATGACTTGTCTTGTCTGCTGGTGACATGGGCAAGCTGTGCAGAATGTTGCTTACATCTTACTCCAAATAAAATTCAAGAAATGAGAAGCTTGTGTCAAGGTCTAGTGAAGCACGTCTGTGCACCTCATAACACATGTGCAGGTCAATATTTGATAATACTGCAGATAGAGCAGTTCAGAATAACAGGTGATGGAAAAGGGGTAAAAGGTGAAGGTAGCCAGAAACCAGGAAGTCACAGATTTAAAGATAAATCAGAGAAGTGTCAAGCATGTGAAGGAAAAGGGAGAAATGAGCTGTTGCCAGTGGCACATCAACCTAAACTCTGTTGGACATGAGCAGGTTCCTGGTATGATCTAAACACCACCCTTACATCATACCTACCACAAGTTGCAACTCAAGAGGGCCAGGCAACCCTTTAGATCATCCTGCATGTTTACCCTGTGAAAAAACCAGGGCTCTCCTTGTACCTTCTACTGTACACGCACATAAAACACAAATATTCTGAGTTTTATTGAAAGACAACAGAGGTGAGTAGCCAGCACTGCCCCAGAGCAAAACAGCCTGCAATGTATTCAGGGAACAAATATTACAAACAATGGAAGGAGGTTTTTCAAGAACCTCCCATGGTTCATGCAAGTAAAGACCATAACCTGGCACAGGCAGTCACAAAGAGCCTATAGCTGAAGGAGTGGTGCAGAAGTGGAAGCCATGGGTGTGGACATAGACACCCTCCCAGAAAGAGAAAGTGCAAACTCGGGCCCATTAAGCTGTTTGGAACAATCCTGACTCCTAGACACTTCCTGCACTATTTGACGCTATGGGTTTGAGGGATATTCATGGATTCCTTTGCTCAGGGCTCTCCACACACTCAGCACTCTCAGTCACAGCACATTTGACAGGATAATGGGATAAAATAGAAGAGCCGATGGTCTAGCTGTGGGAGAGAGAAAGCTTACATTTGGAGAATAAAGGAAGACAGGATATCACCTCAGGACACTAGGAGAATTGTGAAGGTCTTACCTACAGATGATACCAGTGCAAACACTTCCAGCATCACATCGCAGTACAGAAGTCTCTGAGCCTCATCAAGGAGCCCCCACTCCTCCTGAGAGAAGGCAATGGCCACGTCCTCAAAGTTCATATCCTGTCACAATGGGCACAGTTCAGTCCATAATCAGCTTCTCTGCTAGGATTTTATGTTCATCATCCTCCCCAACATCCACATCCATCTGTTCTCTCTACTCCCCACATCAGAAAAGGACCCAGGACTTGGTCCCATCAAAGAACCTCTCTCCTTATATTCATACTGATACTGTGTCTTCCCACAACAATAAGGGTAGATGATCATATAGATGATACCTGCGCTCTGGGACTCACATGTAGGCCACACTGCCTCTTTTCAATACAGTGTGTGTCATGAACACAGGGTAGGGAGAGATGATGTCCATAATGAGAGTGTGAAGATTTGACATGATGCTTGTCAGTCAATGCCATGTTGTCTCCTGGATTCTCATTTTAAGACCGTGATAATTATGGTATCTCACTTCAACCCTTTGAATCCAATCCCAGGGTGCTGAAGCTGTTACTTTGCACTGCCTCCTGGACATAATTCATTGACTCACCCTTCTCTCACACAACTTCATTCCCAGAGGCACAAAGTCAAATGTAACACAAATATGCCATGATGAGCACAGTTTATTTCCTAATGATCTTCTTTTCCAAAATTTGAATTCACCACCTCTGTAATGTATTTCTCTTCCCATTTTGCCTTCCAAAGCCAGTGGAGATTTTCAATCCCAGAGGACTCTGATGTATGCTATCTCATTCCTATTGATCACTGTAACAGCCCTCAACAAGAGGCTGGAGTGCACACATATTTCACCTAAGCTTTCGACCAAGGTTTTACCACCACAATACACCCTGTTTTCAGGAATTAACCTGAAATTCACCAGACTGTATTATCAGCAGGTAATGGACTCAACCTTCATTCCCTCTTATTCAAATGGCAGTGCCCTGCATGCATGAATGCACATGCCCTCTCCAAGGGCACATCACTCTTTCTCTAACATCTCTCACACCTGCACTCACACACACAGCCCCCATAGTCATCTCCTTGACTTCCTACTCATTACTCGGCATGTGTGGCGTAGTGACTGCTTGGCAAATTCAAACAGGATTAAGTTCTACACCAACTCTGAGAGTCCACATTCGTTGAGGCAGTCTTGAGTCCTGCTATGAAGGCCTCCCTCCCTGATTGTGTTTTCCTTCAACCTCACCTATTGAGAACCACATCAGGTCTCATATCCAGATGCCACCTCCACTGGTGCTGCACCTGATCTCCCTTCATGAGACACAGCCTTCATCACTCAGGTCCCATACTCTATGGCCATCTACTCCATGCCCAGTGAGTCTCACCGATGACCACTCATGCCCTAAGCAAATCAACCAGAATGAGGACAACAACACAGGCTATAGCTCACAACATTATTCTCATGTGTTTAGCAAGTAAATGTGCAACAGCTGCAGTCTCATCTTCTTTGATTGCTTTTCGGTTTCCAAATTAAAAAAAGAGGATCTACAACTGTTCCCTAGTCCCTACACTTTGCCTTTATTTTAAAGAAGTTTTCATCCTGAACTGCGCCTCAGAGTTCCAGTCGCTCATGAATTGCTCACTGAAATATCACAACCCTAACAGGTAAAATATAAAAGTTTTGGTATCCCAAGTGAACATTACAGTTCCTACTATGAATATCTGCATCTCAGCTGATGGTCTTTCCATACCTACAGCTGCCCAATGCAATTTTTCACTTCATCCCTGACTCTTACCTCTGTCTCAACCTCCAAATTAGAAAATCCAGGTGGCCACACTTAAAACACCGATCCAGAATCCAAAGCTCACTTTACCTCCACAGCCACCATCATGGGCCAGTTACCATGACACTAACCAAGATGATCACAGAAGCTTCCATCCTAGTCTTTCTACCGCCTCCATTACATCTATGTAGTTCACCATGCTGCAGCCACAGGGAGTCTAATGAGACCCGGGTCAGATCCCCTGTCTCCATTGCCCCAAATCGCCCATTACTCCTATCACCTACAGAACAGACTTCCAAGTTGTCACAACTGCTCAAGACCTGACTCTTGTCCCATTGTTACCATTTACTAACTAAAAGAAAAAAAAGGGGACACCTGAGGGTTACTGAAGAGCTCAGTCTTCACTTTAAGCCTTCACCCATTTAGGTATGTCTGGGAAAGCCTCTCACATCCCATTCCACTGGTTGCCATAAACAGGAACCATTCATATAACCCTAGACCTGGACTTAGAATTCTGGACTTGGTGTCTTATTAAGGTCCCCAGGTCCAAGGCCTAGACCAGTGGTCAGCAAACTGTAGCTCGCGAGCCACATGCGGCTCTTTGGCCCCTTGAGTGTTGCTCTTTCACAAAATACTGACTTCTGCGCACGGACCACGAAGTTTCAATCACACTGTACATGCGCGCCCACACATGGTATTTTGTGGAAGAGCCACAATCAAGGGGGCAAAGAGCCGCATGTGGCTCACAAGCCGCAGTTTGCTGACCATTGGCCTAGACGAGTGGCTGGACAGTCCCAGGACACCACTATCTCAGAGGCCACAAGGCTGGGAGGCCCTGAAAGAAGCTCTACAACCCAGTCCCCCTAAGCCAGTGGTTCTCAACCTGTGGGTCGCAACCCCTTTGGCGGTCGAATGACCCTTTCACAGGGGTCACCTAAGACCATCCTGCATATCAGATATTTACATGATGATTCATAACAGTAGCAACATTACACTTATGAAGTAGCAACGAAAATAATTTTATGGTTGGGTCACAACATGAGCCACTGTATTTAAAGGGCCAGAAGGTTGAGAACCACTGCCATAAGCGGTTCTGCATCTGCAGGAATCTGGGGAAAGTAAAGGACTGTTGAGAGCCTGGCAACCACTACCAGGATCCATGGGCTCAGGCTGCTCACGTCCCTTGCCCTGCCCCAGGCCCGGGTAATGCCTGCATTATATCAGGGCTTTCACAGGACTTCTCCTTTCCATCCCTCACTGCTATCCTCCCTCTTCTAGTCTGTTCTTCCTGTGAGAAGTTTTGAGAAAAGGTTAGAAACCTAACTCACACCATATCCCTCTTTGGTTCACAGCCATTGATAGCAGCAGCTTCCTGAAAATGAAAGGAAAACTCCTTACACAAAGCTTTGTTTCATCTTCTTTGTTGTCTTTAGGCATAAGACAGACCGGGATTTCCCCAATCCTCCCTCCTCAGTCACACCACCACAGCCTTACACGGTGGCTTTTTAGCCTGTCACCCTCTCCCACCCAGTCATACCATGTGGCACCTTCAAGCAACTCACTGTTCCAGGGCTGTGACCTGGGCTGCAGGAGAGGACACCCACACTCGAGGCTGGAGGGTAAATAAGGTGAGGCCGGTTGAACTCTGGAAGCACAAAGTAGTTTTGAAGGCACGGAGGACACAATCACGGCCTGTTGTGACTCAACCAGCCTCAGACACACAACTGCACTGCGGGGACCCTGCCTCTGACTCTCGTGACCCAGCACTGGAGCCTCTGATTCTGTGAACACACTTCAAAGGTCAAATAAACCACCAAGAGAAAGACGCTAAAAGTCAAGCTCAAACCAATGAGCTCAGGGATAATGCGCCTCTCCTGGACTTTCATTGGCTAAACCAGCCATCCTTAGCTCATGGCCCTTTGGCTGATGTAGCAATCTAGCCTCACATGTGGCTCTAGGATCCCAGTCACTCACTGACCATTGCAAATACTGTTCTGGGGCATCCAAGTGGCACTGGGAACTGACAACTTTAGGTTTTAGGGGCTGGTCACAGGTTTCTGGGGAGTGTTGTCTACAAAACTGAACTCTTGTTTGGAAACATTATTTCAGAATCCGTGATGCTTAGAATGCTCCCTCAGATGAAAAGTATTATTTCAATGAACCTAAGACTACAAATCTAAATGGATAAATATGTGGAAAGATATTTTAATTGAATTTTACAGAGAGAAGGAGAGAAACAGATTGGCTGCCTCCTACATGACCCCCTAATGGGGATTGAGCTCATAACTACAGCAGGTGCTCTCAAATAAGAACTGAACCGGTGCCCTAACCGGTTTGGCTCAGTGGATGGAGCGTCGGCCTGAAGACTGGAGGGTTCCGGGTTCGATTCCGGTCAAGGGCATGTACCTTGGTTGCGGGCACATCCCCATGGGAGGTGTGCAGGAGGCAGCTGATTGATGTTTCTCTCCTATCAATGTTTCTGGCTCTCTATCTCTCTCCCTTCCTCTCTGTAGAAAATCAATAAAATATATTAAAAAAAAGAACTGAACCGGCAATCTGTGCATGGGCCTACGCTCAACAAACTGAGTCACTCCAGCCTGGCATTTAAAAAAAAAATATCAAAATATTCCATTATTAAGAGAAAAAGCAGGCTATGAGAGAACATACAAAATCCTATCCTATTCTTTTAAAAAGAAAATTTGAAAAGATACATAGGCCAACACATTGACATTGCCTACATTGTCGGCATGTCTGTAGTCAGTAAACATTGTGAGGCTAAGGAGTTAAGAGGTACTGAATGTTCACTACAGGTGCCAGGCCCTGGATTCAATGCTTCACATGCATTATTATTTCATTTAATCCTCTCTGCAGGTTTCATTAAACCATCTTGAGATGGTTTAATCATATATTTTGGGGGGAGGAAATCCAGGCTCAGAGACTCAATATAAATTGCTTGTTTTTAGAGTTAATAAATGCAGGGCTGGAAGTCAACCCACGTGTCTCTAACAACAGAGCTCTGGCTTCTAATGTTAGGCTCTGCTGCCTCCTTGAGGGTAGAATAGGGGATGTGTATCCATTAGGACAGGCTAGGTGTTATTGTGGGTAATGAACAGACCCAAAGCTTTAGTGGCTTAGAGTAAAGAAGGTATCTTTATTGTTCATAGCACATGAACACCCTGGTTCTCCTGGATAATCAGGATAAAGGAGCAGCCAACATGTAGGTTCCTGCTGAGTGTTATCAGAGATGGACAGAGAGGGTGGCCCATAAGACTGGTTCCAGAGTCTTCTGTTAGAGGTGACAGGCTTGACTCCCACCACATTTCCTTGGTCAAAGCATATAACTGGCTGCAGTCGACATCAGGGTGTCAGTAGCAGAGCCTGACCTACTTGATGGGCCCCAGGAAGGGACCACATGGTGCCAGTCTCTTTTGGGGCTGCTCAGGGGCAAAGGAGAGGAGTTGGGATTGGGAGGAAATGACAGTGGAAATCAGTCAGGATGGTTTGCTTTCTCCTCATGCACCTAGACTTTGTCCCCAAGCTGCCCAAACCCAATATTCATGGGAGTGAAGTTCAAAAAATATAGTTTGGTCTGATGTCATGGGCAGAAAACTCAGAACCCACTTCTGAGTGTGACCCTGGTAGATCCTGTTGCCTGGGCTCCTCCACTGTGGTGGGCATGAAGACCACATGTTAATAGAGTTGACTGGGAAGGTGACTGGACTGAAAGCCTTCCAGCATGCACGTTCTTTTTTATTAACATGTACCACGCATGTACCAGCATGTACCATGGGGCATATCCAGTCTCTACCCTGCCTCTTAGCCTCTTTGTCATTTGCATTGCCCAGGTGAGTGCTCCATCAGGTGGGGCTGATTGGAAAAACGCTGACATTAACATCAATGGTGATCCTGTGGTTTCCATTCATTCTGTGCATGAACCTGCGCTAAATGTGGTCGCTTCATGTTTTCCCCATCCCCACTGCAGAGCGCACTGAACCTATTCTGCCTGCAGGCCCCAGTGTTACCGGGTGACCATGTACACTCAGTAGATGACCAGAGATCAGTGGTCCAGGAGTGATGCTTGAGCAGTCCAGGCACCTTCCTCTATGAGGTGTCAGCAGAGATTTTACGTGGACAGGGAAGTGACCTGCTCTCCAGGGATTAGGAGTCCCACAGGACCCCCAGCCCTGTCCAGGGGTATCCAGTTCCTCATTGCCAAGGGGACTTAGGGATCAATGAATCAACCCCTTCAGCCCTCCCCCATATGCACATACCCACCAGGATCCTCCCACTCCTCCTCAAAGACCTAGAGTCCTCCCCAAACAACACCTCCACACTCTATGTCATTTCTGACATGCCAAGTCCCCACCTCCCCATAGACTAGGGTTCTATGAACTGACCCTTCACTTCATCCATCCTTGGTCTCTGAGATGAGACCCCCAGGGGGACACCAGAGGCTGGAAGAGCAGGGACAGAAGAAGCTCAGCCTGGAGCTCAGGGAAGAACATATTGTCTTCTCCATCACCCCTCAGGAGATTACTATGCAGCTGCCAGTTGTGCGGGTGCACAGCCACACAGACTCAGAGGTAAACATACAGACAACTGAAGCAGGGAAACACTCAGGTACAGAGCACTCACAACCTATGGTGGGCACTCAGGTGCAGATCTTACGGCCAGGCTCACAGGGACCCACACTGTAGACACCAGTAAAACCTTGATGGGAACACACACAGCAACACAAAGGTAAGAAAACACAGGTGTGCTGAGCCACCTCAGCCAAGGGTTTGAAAGCCTGAGTGAGGGCAGTGAAAGGATGAAGTAATGACAGACAAAGAGAATAAGCTGGGTCTAGGTGGATCTTCCTGTGCCTGGCTGAGGCCACAGAGAGAGATATCCAGAGGCAAGCTGAGACTTTATTTTAAAGCCAGAGGTAAACAAGGTAGTGGTCACCATAGTTACAATGTTCTTATGAATTTCACTTGTTTTGGCAGCACTTGCTGCATCTCCCACCTCCCATTAGCTACCCAGGCAAGATCTAAGGAGCGTGGTAAGGTCAAGCCTAATTATGCTAAGAGGACTGTGCCCTCTAAGCTGGGACTTGTTTGTGGCTTTGCCAACAGGTTAGTCTGAGGCTTAACCCTATAGCTGCACCCTACACCCCTGAGAAAGGGTTGTTCGACCCTCAAAGGGGTCGCGACCCACAGGTTGAGAACCGCTGCTTTTTTAAAAAAAATATATATATATTATTGATTTTTTACAGAGAGGAAGGGAGAGGGATAGAGAGTTAGAAACATCGATGAGAGAGAAACATTGATCATCTGCCTCCTGCACACCCCCCCACTGGGGAGGTGCCCACAACCAAGGTACATGCCCTTGACGGGAATTGAACCTGGGACTCTTGAGTCCGCAGGCCAATGCTCTATCCACTGAGCCAAACTGGTCAGGGCTGAGAACTGCTGCTTTAAGGGATCTCACTCAACCTGCAATTGGGGCAGCAATGAGCAGCAATAGCTCATCCCAGGCGAACCCCCTGAACTGATGCTCAAGGCCTTCTTTTCTCTGATTCCCCAGTGAGCTCACAGCAGGCCCCTTATGCTCATTTATTTCCCACAATGTTTCTAGGAGCCAAAGGAGCCCAGCCTCATCTCTCTGCTGTTCCTTGTTCTATCCTAAGCCCCAGTTTTTCTTCATTATGCCCAGCTTTAATAAGTATTCCCTCAAAATCTCTGAACTCGTGTTGTAAAATATTTTGTGCATGAAGTCAAGAACTCAAACACTATAATGCCAAGCTGAGGCAGGCCAGCTCCAAGCTGGTTCCTATTTCCTAAAAGTTATGCCTGGGACATCCTGTATAAAGACAGAACAAGGCATGATTTTGCTCACAAGACTTGGAAGAAAACCTGATGACCCACACTCACTTTGCCTTTGTTGAGTCAACTCAATCTTAACACTATTCATTTTTTAAATGTCTTTATTGATTTTTTAGAGACAAAGGGAGAGGAAGAAACATCAGTGATGAGAGAGAGTCATTGATCAGCTGCCTCCAGCAGTCCCTCTACTGGGATGGAACCCCCAACCTGGGCATGTGTGTTGACCTGGAATCAAACCAGCGATATCTTGGTTCATGGGTCTACACCCAAACACTGAGCCACACCTACTGTGCACACTAATCTTTTTTATTGTTCACTCTATTACAGATGTTCCCATTTCTGACATACTCCTCCCCCTTTTTCTCCCTCTACCCTGCCCCCACTGCTTCTAGGCCAACACCACATTATTGTACATGTCCATGGGCTGTGCATATATGTATATACTTTTAAAATATTTTTTATTGATTTTAGAGAGTGGAAGGGAAAGGGACAGATGAAAACATCAATGATGAGAGAAAATCACTGATTAGTTGCCTCCTGCACGACTCTACCCCCACACTGGGAATTAATCCTGCAACACATGTATGTGCCCTGCCCAGGAAAAGAACCAGTATCACATGACCTCATCATTCGTGGAATATAATGAACACCATAAATTGATGAACAAAAATAGATTCAGAGACATAGACGCCTCGAACAGACCAACAAACTTAAGAGGGAAGGCAGAGAGTTGGAGGGGTGGGTTAGAGATCATCCAAAGGACTTGTGTGCATGCATATAATCAGCACCAATGTACACAGACTCTAGGGAGGTGAGGGCATGTGCTGGGGAGTGGAGGTCGCCAGGGAGAAGCCAATGGAGGATAAAGGAGACAAATGTAGTAATATATGTAATATTTCAAACAATAAAGAATTTAAAAAAAATCTTATCTAATAAAAGAAAAACATGCAAATTGACCATACCTCCGCTACACTCAGAAGCCATGCCCACACGCCACGCCAATCAGGAGTGAGTATGCAAATAAACCCAACCAAGATGGTGGTGTCCATAGAGCTGGAGCTTCCCGCCTGCCCTGGATAGCTGTGGGCTCCCCTCAAGGCTACAAAGTTTCAATTATAGAAGATAAATATATCCCAGATACCTGCTTCCGTCTGCTGTGGCCTCTGCTCAAGGAAGGTCTGGGAGCCTGGGTTGGCCGGGGTCATGGCCAGCCTGCAAACAGGCATCAGCCCCTCACTCAGGCTGTCCAGGCATCCCAGTGGGGACCAGCACCTTGAAGGGGGGTTGGCCATCCTCCAAACAGCCATCAGCCCCTCATCCAGGCTGGCCACACCCTCATGGAGTAAGGGTCCCCGCTGGGGGACTTGGCCAGCCTGCAAACAGCCATCAGCCCCTCACCAATGCTGGCCAGGCACCCCAGTGGGACACGCCATCCTGAAGGGGGTATGGCCAGCCTTCAAACAGCCATCAGCCCCTTACCCAGGCTGGCCACGCCCCCCTAGCGGGGACCTTCACCCCATGGGGATGTGGCCGGCCTACAAATCACCAGATGCCCCTCGCCCAGGCTGCCCCACTCCCCAAGGGAACCCCCCCCCCCCCGGATCCAGGACACCCTTCAGGGAAAACCAGCAGGCTACCACCCATGCACCAGGCTCTATCTATACTAATAAAGGGTAATATGCTAATTAGACTGGGAGAACTTCCATGAGACTTTCTGGATGTTCTTCTGGACAAAGTCATGGTGGCAGGGCCGAGGTAGAGGCGGTTAGAGGCCAATAGGGGAGGACAGTGTGGGTGATCATGCTGGTGGGGGGCGGGGCTGTTGGGGGTAAGCAGACCAGCAGGGGGCAGTTGGGGGCAAGCAGGCCATCAGTGGCAAACAGTTGGAGGTGATCAGGACAATGGGGGTGCAGTTTGGAGTGAGCTGGTCAGCAGCGGGGCAGTTAGGTGCGAGCAGGCCAGTGGTGAGGGAAGGTGGGGGCAAGCAGGCCAGCAGGGGGGCAGTCGGGGATGATCAGGCTGGCGTGGGGGAAATTGGGGGCAAGCAGGCTAGTGGCAGGGGCAGTTGGGGGTGAGCAGACCAGCAGGCAGAGTGGTTAGAGGCAATCAGGCAGGCAGGCAGGCAGGCAGGTGAGCGGTTAGGAGCCAGCAGTTCTGGATTGCGAGAGGGATGTCCAACTGCTGGTTTAGGCCCGATCCCTGTAAACTGGCAGTAGGACATCCTTCGAGGGTCCCAGATTAGAGAGGTTGCAGGCCGGGCTAAGGACCACCCCCTCCCCCTGCACAAATTTCATGCACCGTGCCACCAGCAAATATATAAAAAAACAACAACAAAACCACACAAAAGAACCATGGCCTCTTGATTTATAGCTTGAGGCTCAACCATTGAGGCACACCAGCTGGGATATATAATTTCAATTTTTTTTAAGTACATGTATTTTTTATTGTTTTTAGTATGACAGATGTCTCCCATTTAGACCCTGTGTATATATTCTTTGGTGGATCCCTTGCATTCCTCCCCACTCTCTTCACCTTGGAGAAGCCTCAGTCTATTTCAGTTAGCCAGGTCTCTCGTCTCATCTTGTTCCTCCCCAGATGTCACTTGGTTTGCCACAACACCTTTATTCCCCAAGTTATTGGCGGGGATGCTAGTAGTCGCCTGGGCGGTGGAGAAAACTACATGACCCAGAAGGACATATGCCGGTGTAGGCGGAGCTAAAGGGCATTTTGGTGTCTGTACATCCGGTTAGGGCGGGACTTCCGCCTTCCTCCTTCTGGCGGACATTTTAACTTTTTGGTTCTCTGTCACAGACTCACAGGTTTCCGGGCGCTGGTCGTGAGGAGGAGGAGGCCTGGGAGGCAGCGAGCCTGCTGTGCGGGGTGTGTCTGAGGCTCCTTGAACCCAACAGCCCGAGATGGGCGTCCCCGTGCCTCCCGGACTCCTCTCTGCTCACAGCGTCCCCGCAGCCTGACCCCCTTTCACCCTCCAGCCTTGGGGACCGGCGCCTCTCAGGTCCCGCCGCCCAGGTCCCAGCGCTCAGAATGGTGAGTCCCTCGTGGGTGACACATGGCTGATGGGGGATGAGCGTGAAAGGCTGCAGGGCCGCCTTGTAAGGACGTGATGGTGCGACTGAGCAGGGAGGACTCGGGAACCCGGGCCTGTTGTGGGTGTAAAGGCAACAGAGAGATGAGGTGTGGGTTTACAGGAGGAGTTTTCCTTTCACTCTCAGGACGCTGGGGCCATAGATGGTTGTGAAAAAGGAGGGACATTTTCTGAGGCAGGATTCTAACTTTTCCTAACATTGCTCAGAGGAAGGACAGACTAGAAGACAGAGGAGAGCAGCTGTGGACATACTTTAAAGGTTAATGCACCTGAGCATGTGTCCTGACCAGGAATCCATCAGTGACCCGCAGGGTCATAGGTTAGCACTCAACCACTGATCCACACCAGCTGGGCTCTCCTAAGATTTTCAGGGATCCCACTCAACTGTAACCGGGGTAGCAACTAGCAGTGGCAGCTCATCCTGGGCTAACCCCCTGAATCTGCACTCAAGACCTCCTTTCTCTGAATGCCCAGTGAGCTAACAGCATCCTCACAATGTTTCTAGAAAGTCAAAGGAGCCACACCTAATCTCTCTGCTGTGGCTTGTTCTATCATAAGGCCTAATTTTTCTTTCATGATCCCCAGCTTTAATTAATGTACCCTCAAAATCTTCTGAACTCATGTTGTGAAATCTTTTCTAACATGAAGTAATGAACTCAAAAACTGCAGACCAAGCTGAGGCAGACCCACTGCAGGCTGCTTCCTGTTCCCAAACACAGTTATGCCTGGGACATCTTCTATAAAGACAGATCAAGGCATGATTTTGCTCAGAGGACTGGGAACAAAATATGATGCCCTCATTCACCTCAGTGTTGTTGAGTCAAATCAATCTTAACACTCTTCTTTTTTTTATTGATTTTTTTTTTAGAGAGAGAGGGAGAAACATCAATGATGAGAGAATCATTGATCTGCTGCCTCATGTGTGCCTCCTGCAGGGATGGAGCCCCCAATCTGGTCATGTGCCCTGTCCTGGAATCGAACCAGAGATACCTTGGTTCATGGGTCCACGCCCAACCACTAAGCCATGCTATGTGGGCAAACTATCTTTATTTTTATTGATTCTATTACAAATAGTCCCAATTTCCTCCATCCTCATCCCCCTTTGCTTACCTCTATGCTGCCCCCACCATTTCTCGGCCCTCACCACATTATTATCTATGTCCATGGACTATGCATATATGTATATACTTTTTTAAAAAATATATTTTATTGACTTTTTTACAGAGAGGAAGGGAGAGAGATAGAGAGTTAGAAACATCGAACAGCCGCCTCCTGCACATCTCCCACTGTGGATGTGCCGGCAATCAAGGCACATGCCCTTGACCGGAATCGAAACCGGGACCTTTCAGTCTGCAGGATGACGCTCTATCCACTGAGCCAAACCGGTTTTGGCTATATGTATATACTTTTAAAAATATATATTTTTTAATATTAGAAGAAAGGAGAGGGAGAGATAAATACATCAATGATGAAAGAGAATCATGGATTTGCTGCCTCCTACATGTCCTCATCCCCACCGAACTGAGAATTGAACCTACAACCCATGTATGTTCCCAGACGAGGAATAGATCCATGACCTCATGGATCATAGGTCAATGCTCTACCATTGAGTAACACCAGCTGGGCTATATTATTTAAAATAAAATATATTTTTTTATCATTGATAGTATTACAGATGTCTCCCATTTTTGCCTGTGCCTATATTCCTTGGGGGATCTCTCCCAGTTCTCCCCAAAACCCTCTCCCTGGGAGATCTGCCCCTCTGTTCCAGCTCACCAGGCCTCTAGTCCCATCTTGTCCTTCCCCAGGGCCACTTGTTGAACCACATTACCTTTATTCACCAATATCATTGGCTGGGATGCTAGCCCTCCCCTTGGCATTTGGGAAAACTACATTACCCAGGTGGAGTGTGCCAACATGGGTGGAGCTAAAGGGCAATTTTGGTGTCAGTGCATTTGGTTAGGGCAGGACTTAACCTTCCTCCTCCTGGCAGGCATTTTGACCCCTTCAGTTTCTTCAAGGACTCACAGGCTTCAGCCCACTGGTCATCAGTAGGAGGAGGCCTAGGAGGCAGCGTCCTTGCTGTGCAGTGGTGTGTCTGAGACTTTCTGAGTACCAACGGGACGGGATTGGAGCCTCCGTGTCTCCCAGACTCCTCTCTGCTCACAGCTTTCTCTCAGCCTGACCCCATTTAACCCTCCAGCCTTGGGGACTAGTGACTCTCAGTTACTGCAGCCCAGGAAGCCGCATCCAGAACAGTGAGTCTCTCCTGGGTGACACAGGGTGTGATGGGGGAAAGAGGGCCAGAGGCTGCAGTGCCAACTTCTAAGGACAAGGTGATGGGGCTGAGCTGGGAAGATTAGGAAAACCCAGGCCTGTTTTCAGTGTAAAGGGAACAAACACAGAGATGAGGTGTGGTTTTGCACAAGTTTTACTTTCATTCTCAGAACACTGGGGCCATAGATGGTTGTGAAAATAGAGGGACATTTTCTGAGGTAGGATTCTAACTTTTCCTAAAATTGCTCAGAGGAAGAACAGACTAGAAGACAGAGGACAGCAGCTGTGGACAGGAAGGGGAAGTCCTGTAAATGATAAGGTAACTGGCAAGAGTGTGCACTGAGGACTGAGCTCAGAGATAATATAGGCATCTGGAGGGCACCTGGCCTCTGGGCTGGGCAAGGGTACTGAGCATCCTGGGCCCATAGTTCCTGGGAGTGATTGCCAGGCTCTCAACAGACAATTTTCTTTCCAAGAATTCCTGCAGATGCAGAATGAATTAGGTGTACTGATTCGTGAAGATTATTTCAGGGCTTCTCACTCTTGTGCTTTCTGCGAGAGTAGTGTCCTGGGACTGTCATCTGCTCTTATAGCCCATGGACCTGGGTATAACAGACACTAATCCCAGACTCCTAAGGCCACAACTAGGACTTCGTGAAGTGAACCTTCTTCCTGGAAACCAGTGTAATGAGTTGGAGGTCGTCCAGGGCAGTGGTCGCCACTGATTTGTCCGTGGACCACTGGTGGTCTGTGAGGTCGAAAGGTTGATGACTGCTGGTTTAAGGAAACTTTTGGAGCAGTGGTCCCCAACTGGTGGTCCATGGACCAGTGGTGCTCCGTGAAGTCCAAAAGGTTGGTGGCTGCTTCTCCAGGGCATAGGTTCCAGCATGTGAAAAGGCTTTTGTGCGGAGTGAGCTGATTCAGGAACCAGTAGGTATCTTTTTTAAATATATACAACACAGGCATGTGACCTCACCAGTGCATGGGTCTCTACTCAACCAACTGACACACATGAGCCAGGGCTGTAGATCACTTTAATACAGTCAATCATGGTGAGGTTGGTAATGGTAGTAGTAGCTCAGAAGGGACAGTGTGAGACTGAGGACTGGCTTTCCTGCTGGGGCCACTGTAGGAGGTGGTGTCACAACACAGCAGAGGGAGAGAAGTTGTCATGTAGAGTTTGGGGAGAGGTAATCATTTTGCAGTGGTCAAGGCCTGTAAATGATGAATGGACCTGAGATTAACTGGAGGCTAAAGAATTATTCAAACAAGATGAGACTAGGGCTGGTACATATGAACTCCTCTAAACACTCACCAGGATTTTTTGTAACCCTGGTGTGGCCTGGCTGTGGGAAGTTGCAGTCAATCTTGTGGATTAGCTTAGAGGCTTGAGTGGTCATTTGTGAGACTCACTGGGCATGATGCAGAGGGCCACTGGCGCTGTGACTTGAGTGGCGGTTAAGTGAGAGATGTTGGCAAGCATTCTCTGGACAACACTTGATAAGTAATAACTCAGAGGCCAAGGAGAGGACTATGGGGGCTGGGCTGAGGGAGTGCAGTTGTGAGCCTGTTGTGGTAAAGAGTGCTGGGCACTTGAAGAGAGAATTGGAATTGATGGCCACAGCACCCTGATGCTGACATAAGAGTGAATGACGAGAGAGTCCATTTCTGGTGGTGTCTGGATGACCCAGTAAGATGAATTTTAGGGTAATTGCCTGTAAAAAGGGGTGTTTTGGCACTATATTTTAGGTACAGAGCTTAGGTGCCATTTCACTAACCACCTGCCTTTTGTTGGGGATGACACCCTGGTTAATAGGAGTGAGATAGTATACATCAGTGTTACACAGGCTACAAATCTCCTGGCATGGGCAAGGGGTAAGAGATTATGGGGATGGTGAAGTATAATTTTGGGAAAAAAAAGGTGATTAGGAAACAATTCGTCCTCACCACAGCAAATTTGCCTTACCTTTGCAGTTGTGCTTCTGGGAGTGTAGCTGTGTGAGAGAAGTGTTGTTCAAAGAACTCTGTGCAACAGGCAGTGCAAAGCTATGATCTCAGCACCTTGCGGTTGGGGTCATGAGGGTGAAGTGTGATGCCATGTATTTGGTGTCTTTGAGAAACAATCTGAGGGTATTGTCTGACAAGACCAGTATCCAATCACTCACACTATCGTTATGGCCAGCATCTCTCTTTAACCTGTGGTTTTGACACACTCTGTTGATAAAATTCAGTGTAGCCTGCATGGAAGGTCCAGAGCTCAGGTATATTTTATCTGCTCAAATGCTTTTATTATAGTGGGAAGACAAAATGTCAGTAGGAATATAAGAAGACAGTGGCTTTCATGGGATGAAGGCCTGGTGTTTTCTCTGATGTGTGGAGTGGACAGAGAGATGGATGTGGAGGGTCGGGAGCATGACAGACATACAATCATGGGAGTGAATCTCATCTTGGGCTGTACTGACCCCATTACGACAGGATATGAACTTTGAAGACTTGGCCATTGTCTTCTCTCAGGAGGAGTGGGGACTCCTTGATGAGGCTCAGAGACTTCTGTACTGTAGTGTGATGCTGGAAGTGTTTGCACTTGTGTCATCTGTAGGTAAGACCTTGATGTTCTCCCAGTGTCCTGAGGTGATGCCCTCTCTTCCTTTATTCCTCATCCATAGCTTTCTCTCTCCCACAGCGAGAACATGGCCTCTGCTGATTTTCCCCACTGTCTTGTTAAAAGTGCTGTGGCTGCCATGGATGAGCTGGATGGAGAGTCCTGAGCAAAGGACCCCAAGAACATCCCTAACACCCGTAACCTCAAAAAGTATAGGAAACAGAAAGGAGTCTTGCAGTGAGCTTAACGGTTCCCAGCTTGCACTTTCTCTTCATGGGAGGCTGACAGTGTCCACACTCATGGCTTCAACTTCTGCACTCTTTGTCTAGGTAAAGGTTCTTTGTGGTGACCTGTGCCAAGGTATGGTCTTTACTTACATGAACCATGGGCTGTTCTTGTAAGACCTTCCATCAATTGTTTGTTATATACCCTTCCCTGAATACTAGAGCAAGCTGTGTTGCTCTGGCCCAGTGCTGACTGCTCACCTCTTCATCACCTGTTCCTCTGCACTGGTGTCTCTGCAGTATTCTGCAACATTGACTTGCACATGTGTTATGAGGTGCACATATGTGCTAAGTAGTCCTTGAAACCAGATACTCCTTTATTGAATTTTTCTTGGAGTAAAACGGAACCAACCTCTTACATAGCTCGCCCCAGTCCCCAGCAGACAAGCCATGCTGAATGCTGTTAGTTGAAGTATTAGCTAGAGATCCATATTCTCATCCATGTGGTGCTTGCCATGTTTTTGTCATATTTCTGGTGAGGCCTCCCTGTGTTGTGATCTTCATTAGCCCAGAAAGTCACAAGAGCCTCTTATTAATCCTTCCTGCACATCTCTTATTTTTAGACAATTGCATGGGACCAATGTGTGATGTGTAACACACTTTGTAACGGGCCTTCTGCCACCACATTCAACAATTCATTTCCTTACCCTTTTTCTTTCTTTCTTTTTTTTTTTTTTTTAATATATCTTATTGATTTTTTACAGAGAGGAAGGAGAGGGATAGAGAGTTAGAAACATCGATGAGAGAGAAACATGGATTAGCTGCCTCCTGCACAGCCCCTGTTGGGGATGTGCCCGCAACCGAGGTACATGCCCTTGGCCGGTATCGAACCTGGGACCCTTCAGTCTGCAGGCTGGCGCTCTATCCACTGAGCCAAACTGGTCAGGGCTCCTTACCCTTTTTCACTTTTTAGGTTGTTGGCATAAAATCAATGGTGATGAGGCCTGTTCTGATCAGAGTGTATCTATTAAAGAAGAGTCGCAGGTCAGGGCTTCTAAGGCACCTCCAAGCATACAGAAGATCCCTCTGTGTAAGCAGTGTTTCTCTGTGTTAAAAAATATTTTGCACCTGACTGTTTCACATGCAGCAGACTTTGAGCAGAAAGCCTTCTGTAGTGACGCATGTGTTGGAGACTTCTGTTTCAGTGCAAACCCTCAATAGCAACAGAGGAATGAATGTGGAGAGGGGCCCTGGAAACAAGCTATGGACGGGGCCTCCTTTGTGAACAGGTGCAGCTTCTACTTACCTTCGGTGCCTTTCACCAGCAGGGAGGTTGGGGAAGACTTGCATTACAACTCAGAGCTTCCCCAGCACCAGGCCACTCTCAGCACTGAGGAGCTCCCCTATGGCAGTGAGATTTCACAGGAATTTCTTGATGGAAAAAGTCATCACCAGTGGGGTGAATGTGAAAATGCTGCCAGCCACAACCTGAAAGTTGTTCAGTGTCAGGGTGTGTGTTCTGGAGAACTGGTTTATGAGTGTAACAAATGTAGGAAAGTGTTTAGATGAATCTTTAACCTGATTCAACACAAGAGAGTTCACACTGCAGAGAAGCCATATGAGTGTAGAGAATGTGGGATGTCCTTTCCTCAAAGGTCTAACCTCACTGTACCCCTCAGAGTTCACACTGTAGAGAAGCCATATGAATGTACTGAATATGGGAAGTCTTTTAGGCATAAGTCTAAACTTATCAGACACGTGAGTGTTCAAAGTGGCGAAAAGCCATGAGTGGTCTGATTGTGGAAAGTTCTTCAGGGATGAGTGTACCCTCAAACAACACCAGAGGATTCACACTGGAGAAAAGCCCTATAAGTGTAGAGAATGTGGGATGTTCTGTCTTTGAAGGGCTCAGCTCACTTTACACCTCAGAGTTCACACTGGAAAGAAGCCATATGAGTGTACTGATTGTGGGAAGACATTTAGCCAAAAATCTCACCTTATTAAACACCTGAGAGTTTGCAGTGGCCACAAGCAAAATGAGTGCTGTGATTGTGGCAAGTCCTTCAGTTATAAGTCTACCCTCGAACAACACCACAGAGTTCACACTGGAGAAAAGCAGTATGAGTATAGAGAATGGGATGTCCTTTCATCTAACAGCTCACCTCACTGTACACCTCAGAGTTCACACTGGAGAGAAGCCATATGAGTGTATTGAATGTGGGAAGTCTTTTAGCCAAAAAGCTAGCCTTACTAGACACCCGAGAGTTCAGACTGGAGA
>NW_005872899.1:0-12926 GCF_000147115.1 Myotis lucifugus | reverse complement strand
GCTGAAGTGCAACTAATATTGGGACAAACACTCTTTTCATCCCTGAATGTAAGAGACAGCAGTATATTGGATGAAAATTGCCTCTGCTCAACATTATTCACAAATGACCCAGTCGTAAAGCTTGTTTGTTCTTTTTGTAGCTGAAGTGATTGGTTGCGGAAAGAATTATGGTTTTGGGTATTCCCTGGGCCCCTCTATGGTGTTCACCTCAAGGTTATCACAACAGACAGGAACTGAAAGCTAGAGGAGAGGCTCCTGCCACCACCACTGCACTCGCCAGTGGTAAGCCTGGCTCTGGCTGAGCAGCTCTCCTCCTGTGGGAGCGCATTGACCACTAGGGGGCAGCTCCTGTCTTGAGCATCTGCACCGTGATGGATGAAGTCATTGGCAGAAAAATAATCTAACAGTTTTTTGGATTCCTCTGGCCTATCTCAGGCATTCACCTAAAGGTTTCCTGATCAGGCAAGATCTCAAAGCTAGAGGAAGGATAATCCTGTATTCAGTCCAAGGATGTGTCTTTTGGTACTAGTCAACATTCATGCCGATTCTGATAGCAATAGTCTTCACTGCTTGCCAATATTTTCTGCCAATGAGGCAAGGCTGGTCCTCCCAGGAAACTAGGAGAGAGAGGTAGAGCCCATATAGGGTTGCCATTTTAATTTCCTAACAAGACAGAGATATCTAAGTCTTCATTTGGAAGCACTTTTTAAGGCTTTATTTAGGTATAATTATAACTGTCATTTAACAAAATGCACTTTTCTAATGTGTACTATTTGTTGAGCTAGGAAAAATGGATTAAACTGTAAAACATTCACTTGTGAAATAAATATATCTCTCACCCACATATAGGTTAGGCCAAAAGGAGGCTTACAGATTGAGTATGTAAAACAAAGAGCTTATTCTCTATTTTAAATAAGTATTTTATGTATTTAAAAAATATATTCATTGACATTTTAAAAAGAGAGGAAGGGTGCGGGGGGGGGGAGAAAGAGAGAGAGAGAGAGAGAGAGAGAGAGAGAGAGAGAGAGAGAGAGAAAGAGAAATGGTTATATGAGAAACCTCAAATAGCTGCCTCCTGTATATGGCATCCAGGCAAGTATGTTCCCTGTTCTAGAATTAAATCAGTGACCTTTCAGAACAAGGGATGGTGCCCAACAAATGGAAGTACAGTGGTCAGGAAGAGTGTATACTTGTATTATCATTTATTAATTATTTAATTAATTTCCATACCAACAACTCTAAAGCTACTTTACCACACCCTATACTTACCTCCTGCCTTTTATAATCTGTCTTCTGCATTCCCCAGCCCTAAGTGCATTCATTGATTTTCTTTCCTTTACAAGATTAGTTCATATTTTTCATAATGTTGTAAGCACTATAAGGTGTGTATTCTTTAACAAATATTGGTCTGTTTCATGCTGCACAGTTATTTGAGATTGAACACTAATGCTTATGTGACATGTTTATTATTTTTTATTGCTGAGAAGTGTTGTGTTCTGTGTATAAACTCTTTATCTATTGATCTGTCTATGGTTTTTGTTATTTCCAGTTTAGGGGTATGATAAATAAATTTGTTGGGAATATTGCATTCAGTTATTTTATTATTATTATTTTCTAAAGTTTTACATATGTCTCCTTTTTCCCTGATTGACCCCCTCGCCAGGCATTCTCACCCCGGGCAAGCCCCCATCACCTCCTGTGTGTGTCCATTGGTTATGCTAATATGCATGCATACAAGTCCTTTGCTTGCTCTATAACTCCCCTTCCCCACCTCCCGTGCCATTTGTCTCCGGATCTATTTTTGTTCATCAAATTGTGTTGATCATTATATCCCACATATGAGTGAGAATATGTAATACTTATCTTTCTCCGACTGGCTTATTTTGCTTAGCATAATGCTCTCCAGGTCCATCCATGCTTTTGCAAATGGTAAAAGTTCCTTTTTTATAGTAGCATAATATTCCATTGTGTAGATGTACCATAGTTTTTTAATCCACTCATCTGCTGATGGGCACTTAGGTTGTTTCCAAATCTTAGCTATTGTAAATTGTGCTTCTATAAACATAGGGGTGTGTATATCCTTTCTGATTGGTGTTTCTGGTTTCTTTGGATATAGTCCTAGAAGTGGGATTACTGGGTCAAATGGGAGTTCCATTTTTAACTTTTTGAGGAAACTCCATACTGTCTTCCACAGTGGCTGCACCAGTCTGCACTCCCACCAGCAGTGCACGAGGGTTCCTTTTTCTCCACATCCTCGCCAGCACTTGTCTGCTATTTTGCTGCCTATGGAGTCCTGTAGGATTTTTATGGTTTCACATCTTACATTTAAGTCCTTTAGCCATTTTCAGTTTGCTTTTGTGTATGGTGTAAGTTGGTGATCTAGTTTCAGTTTTTTTGCATGTATGAGACCAAATTTCCCAGCACCATTTATTGACTCCATTGTATGCTCTTGCCTCCTTTGTCAAATAGTAATTGAGCATAATGGCTTGGGTCAATTTCTGGGTTCTCTGTTCTGTTCCATTGGTCTATATGTCTGTGTTTGTGCCAGTACCAGGCAATTTTGAGAACTGTGGCTTGGTAATATAGCTTGATATCTGGTATTGTGATCCTTCCAACTTTGTTCTTCTTTCTCAGCATTGCTGTGGCTATTTGGGGTCTTTTTATTATTCCAGATGAAGTTTTGGAGAGTTTGTTCTAGATCTTTGAAATATACCCTTGGTACTTTAATGGGGATTGCATTGAATCTATAGATTGCTTTAGGTAGTGTGGACATTTTAATGATGTTGATTCTACCAATCCATGAACATGGTATATTCTTCCATTGGTCTCTTTTTTAAATGTCCTATAGTTTTTCGAGTGCAGGTCTTTTACGTCCTTAGTTAAGTTTATTCCAAGGTATCTTAATTTTGTTGGTGCAATGTTAAATGGGATTGTTTTGTTTGTTTCTCTTTCTGTGAGTTCATTATTGGTGTATAAAAAGGCCATAGTTTTATGGTGTTAATTTTGTATCCTGCTACATTGCCAAATTCATTTATTAGGTCTAGTAGTTTTTTGATGGAGTCTTTGGGGTTATCTATGTATACTATCATGTCAACTGTGAATAAAGGCAGTTTTACTTCTTCTTTTCCAGTTTGGATGCCTTTGTTTCCTTTTCTTGTCTGATCGCTATGGCTAGCACTTCCAGTACTGTATTGAACAGGAGCGGTGAAAGTGGGCATCCCTGTCTTGTTCCTGTTCTTAGGGGGAGTGAGTTTAATTTTTGCCCATTGAGTATGATGTTGGCTGTTGGTTTTTCATATAAGGCTTTTATTATGTTGAGGTATGATCCCACTATTTCCATTTTGCTAAGAGTTTTTATCAAGAAAGGGTGTTGGATTTTGTCAAGTGCTTTTTCTGAATCGATTGATATGATTATGTGATTTTTTGTCTCTCAGTTTCTTTATGTGATGTATCACATTTATTGACTTGCAGATATTGTACCATCCTTGCATCCCCGGAATAAATCCCACTTGGTCATGGTGTATGATCTTTCTAATGTATGCTGAATCCGATTTGCTAGAATTTTGTTGAGGATTTTAGCATCCATGTTCATCAAGGATATTGGCCTGTAGTTCTCTTTTTTTGTGGTGTCTTTATCTGGTTTTGTAATTAGGATAATGCTGGCTTCATGAAAAGAGCTTGGAAGTGTGCCGCCCTCTTGAATTTTTTGGAATTGTCTGAGAAGGATTGGTTTTAGTTAGTCTTTGAATGTTTGATAAAACTCCCCTGTGAAGCCATCTGGTCCAGGGCTTTTGCTCGCTGGAAGCTTTTTGATTACTGTTTCAATTTCATCAGTAGTTGTCAGCCTATTCAGGTTTTTTGATTCTTCCTGATTGAGTTTTGGAAGCTTGTATTTTTCTAGGAATATGTCCATTTTTTTTTTTTCTTTCTTTTTTTTTTCGAGGCCCCGGCGGCTCCTCTCCGCTCCCCGCCGCCTCCGACGCCGCCGCGCACTTCGCCCGCAGGTACGCTCGCCCCAGGTGCCGGCCGCACTGCGGAATATGTCCATTTTTGTCGAGGTTGTCCAGTTTGTTTGAGTAGAGTTGTTTGTAGTATTTTTTAAGAATCCTTTGTATATTTGTAGGGTCAGTTACTTCACCTCTTTCATTTCTGATTTTTGTTTATTTTGGTCCCCTTTTTTTGTTTCCTCGTGAGCCTGGCTACAGGTTCATCAATCTTGTTTATCCTTTTAAAGAGCCAGCTCTTGGTTTCATTGATCTTTTGTATTGTTTTTTTTTTTTTTTTTTTTTGGTCTCTATGTCATTTATTTCTGTTCTGATCTTTAATATTTTCCCCCTTTGGCTTAAACTGGGCTTATCATGTTGTTCTCTTTCTAACTTTTTGAGTTGTAGGGTTAGATAATTTATTACCTTTTTTTTTGTTTTTTTTTGTTGTTGTTTTTTGAGGTATGCCTGTAGAGCTATGTAATTTCATCTCAAGACTGTTTCCACTGTGTCCCATAGCCTTTGGATTGTTGTGTTTTCATTGTTGTTTGTTGCCATGATGCATTTTATTTCTTCCTTGACGTCTTTAGTAACCCAATCATGCTGCAAGCTGATCCATCCTTGCTGCTTGACACAGTGGCTGCAGGGAAGAAACATCTGCACAGCATACATTTCAAGGGACTTGGCGTATATGGCATACTGTTCTTAATATGTTTGCTCCCCCTTTTTTAGCACTAGGTGTTATAACCAGAGCCATCTCCCCAAGAAAGGTTGTTTCCCTGGAGTTAGGGATTAATGGGTTAGGGAAGGGAATAAATCAGTAAAACCCCTTACCTAAGTGCCAGGTGGGTAGTTAATAACTTTAACGACGAACAATCACGATTAAGCTACATAATCCTTACTTAGGCCATAGAATAGGAAAATCTCCTTATAGCAATAGGATAATGACCTTGGAATAGAGAAAACAAACTAGCCCTTATAATGGAACACAGAGACTAACCTAGACAAGATTAAAATCAACAGAGCTAGATAGAGATAAGATTTTTATCAAAGGTCAGATAAGAAACTATAAACATAAAACAAGGAACTGTAGAACTAAAAGGAGGACCCAAAACATACGATGATGTAACTATAGAGGCATGCTTATAGGATCAAATGGTATAAATACAGATGTAACAGAAGAATAAAGAGAGAACCTGGCTATGCTGATCATCAGAACTCTGTCTCCATGTCCTTCATTTTTCACCGACTCCGTCTGCAACTTTGGGAACCCCTGGGCCGCTGGGGCTGGACCCCGGCAATATCATTGTTTAATAGCATACTATTTAACCTCAAGGTGTTTGATTTATTTTCATTGTTTTTATTGTGGTTGATTTCTAATTTTATGCCATTGTGATCTGAGAAGATGGTTGATATGATTTCTATCTTCTAGATTTTGAAGATATTTGTGCCCCAATATGTGGTCTGTCTTTGAAAATGTCCCATGTACACTTGGGAAGAATGTATATTCTGTGGCTATGGACTGTGGCTATGGCTATGTCAGTTAATTCCATCTGATCTAGTGAGTCATTTAGGATTGATGTTTCTTTGCTGATGTTTTTGTTTCGAGGATTTATCCAGTGGTGTTAGTAGGTATTAAAGTCCCCTACTATGACTGTATTGCTGTCAATCTCTCCCTTGATATCTTCCAGAAGCTATTTTTTTTTATAATATATTTGGGAGCTCCTGTATTGTGTGATATATGTTTACCAGAGTTATATCTTTTTCTTGAATTACTCCCTTTAGGATTATGAAGTGGCCTTTCTTATCTCTTGTTATGGCCTTCACTTTGAGGTCTAATATGTCAGATATAAGTATTTCTACCCCAGCTTTTTTTTTTTTTTTTCTTTTCATTTCCATTCGCCTGAAAAACTGTTTTCCATCCCTTCACCATCAGTCTGTTGGAATTGTTGTTCTGAGGTAGGTCTCCTATTGACAGCAGATATATGGGTCATGTTTTCTTACCAATTAAGCTACCCTTTGTCTTTTGATTGGGGCATTTAATCCATTAACATTTAAAGTTACTATTGATAGGTACTTGTTTGTCACCATTTTTATTATTTATGCCTGTGTTCCTTCTTCCCTTCTTATTTCTTTTTTTTACAGCTGACCCTTTAGCAAATTTCTTGCATTACTGGTTTGGTGGTAATAAACTCCCTTAGTCCTTTATTGTCTGTGAAGCTCCTGATTTCACCCTCAACTTTGATTGACAGCTTTGCTGGATACAGTATTCTTAGATTCAGACCCTTGCTTTGCACAACTTTGAATATTTCATTCCATTTCCTTCTGGTTCTATGTGTTTCTGTTGAGAAATCAGTTGGTAGTCTGGTGGGAGATCCTTGTAGGTAACTTTCTGTCTCTCTCTGGCAGCCTTTAAGATTCTTATTTTGTTGGTGTTTGCCAATTTAATTATAATGTGTCTTGGTGTCGGTCTTTTGGAGTTGATCTTGTTTGGAACTCTGTGAGCTTCTTGGATTTGTGTGAGTTTTTTCTTCTCAATATCAGGGAAGTTTTTTGTAATTATTTCTTCAAACTGGTTTTCTATTCTTTGCTCAGTTTCCTCTCCTTCTGCCACCACTATTATGAGGATGTTTTTCATTTCATGTTGTCTCAAAGTTCCCTTAGGCTCTCCTTCTATTTTTAAAAAAATATATTTTATTGATTTTCCACACAGAAGAGAGGAGAGGGATAGAGAGTTATCAGCTGCCTCTTGCACGCCCCCTACTGGGTATGTGCCCACAACCAAGGTACATGCCCTTGACCAGAATCGAACCTGGGACCCTTGAGTCTGCAGGCCGATGCTCTATTAGCTGAGCCAAACCGGTCAGGGCTCTCCTTCTATTTTTTAAGTTTTGTTTCCAATTGCTGCTCTGCTTGGGTATTTTTTCCAATTTGCCTTCTAGCTCACTGATGCAGCACTTTGCTTCTTCTAGTCTATTGTTTGTGCTTTCTATTGTGTTCTTTATTGCAGTGATGTCATTTTTCATTTCTTCTTGGTTCTTCTTCATTTCCTCTTGATTCTTACACATATTGTTGAATTTGTCTTCCATCCTTTTCAGCGTCCTTATGACCATTGCTCTGAATTCTTTCTCTGACATATTGCTTGCCTCCATTTTGTTTACTTCCTTTTCCGGTGATTCCTCCTTTTCTTTCATATGGGGGCAGTTTCTTTGTCTCCCCATGTTCTCTCCTCTCAGAGAGAGAGTTTTGTAGCTCTCTCTCTCTCCTGCATTTACTTAAAGGTACAAAATACAGCACGACAAGACACAACACACAGGGCACCATACACAAATGTATTCACAATTCCAATAAACCCCAAAAATGGTTACCACCAGAGAAAAGAGATTTAAGGGAGAGAAAAGAGTGCAAAATGATATTGAGAAAAGGAAAAAATGTAAGAGTGAAAAAGAAAGTGAAGAAAAAAGAAGGGGGAAAATATATGTATATGGCGAGAAAACTCCAAAAAACCAACTGCTAATCCAAAAAATGCAAACAACAAACAGAGAAGAATGCAAACAATAAAAAACAACTAATCCAAAAGATGCAAACAACAAACACCCAGATGAATCTGAAGAGGCAGAGCTTATTTCTAGAAGGTGAGGTCAAAGAATTGAAGGAATGGGGACATGGCCATGATTCAGTATAGAGGAGGGAGAAAGAGAATGAGTGTATAAGAAGAAAAGTAAAAAACAAAATACAAAAAAGAGAATATATATATTTAAATATGTATATAAAAGAAAATCCAAATATATATAAAATTCTTTTCCCCTTCTTTAGTCTATCTATATATTTATCTATTTTTGGAAAAGGAGAATAGAGAGTAGATAGGCCTGAGTGCTGATTGAAACTAATGAAGCTATTAGTAGAAGAAGAGAACAAGCGAGGAGAAGAAATACAGAAGCAAAAACAAACCAGCAAAATCGATAACATATGGATGGAATGTCAGAGTAACTTGTAACTTCCCTTTTTCTGGACCCTTCAGGGAATAATCAATGGGCCAGGGTGGAGACCACAAATTCACTCATTATTATTGTTATGCTGTTAATTAGTGACTATTAACTATCCTGTACAAACCTATGTAAAACAGCATAGGTCTGTCATTTTACTTTTTATCCAACCCCAGAGGTTTCCTCACTTTGCTTGCCCCTGCCTCCCTTATCTATCACCAGTGGGTTTCATGTAGCCCACTCACATCTCCTGCTTTGATTGCAAAGTAAGAAAATAGGGGAAAAGCCACCATTCTCTGGACATTATCTCAGTAATTTGAGATTCTGCTTTTGGCCAATTGTAGTCAGTTTTGCTGAAATAAACTGACAAAAATTCTTTACCGTTTTGAATGTTTGTTACATTAAGATCAGGAAAGTGGGGCCATCCATGTTAGTGACAAAAACAAGGGATATGGTCTGAGGTAGGGTTCTAAACATTTACCCAAAATGCTCAGAGGAAGAACAGACTGGAAGAGAGAGGAGAGCAGTTAGGGACAGGAAGGAGAAGTCCTGTAAAAGTAATGCATCTGGCAAGAGTGTGCACTGAGGACTGAGCCCAGAGGTAATGCAGGCATCTTGAGGTCGCCTGGCTCTAGGGCTGGGTAAGGCTACTGAGCAGCCTGAGTCCATGTATCCTAGCAGTGCTTGACAGGCTCTCAATAAACATTGATTTTTCCATAGATTCCTGCAAATGCAGAATCACTTAGGCGTCCTGGTTTGTGGAACTTAACTTTACAGCCTCCAATTCTTATAGCCTAAGATAGTGATCTCCTGGGACGGTCCTTTCCTTGGACCTGGGACCTTGAACAGACACCAAGCCCAGACTGTTAAGTCCAGGTCCAGTGTTATATGAAGTGGTCCCTGTTTGGGGCACCCAGTAGAATGAGAAGTTGTAGGTCCTCCCAGGCATAGGTACCAGAATGTGCAATGGCTTGGAGATAAGATGAAGCTGGTTACAGCACAGGGAGGTATTCTTTTTTTAAAAATGGGAACAGGTAACAACGGGACAGGAGTCAGGTGTAGAGGAACTTTGTGACAACCTGGGTGTCTGCTGTGCATGTTATGGGAGCAATGGGAGATTTGGAGCAGTGGAGGCAGGGAATGTGACCAGGGTCTCCTTAGATTCTGTGGCTGCAGCATGATGCACAATATGGGTGTGAGGGAGGTGGTAGAAATACTAGGAAGATAGTCTTGCTGAGTGTGATGGGAACTGGCCCATGATGATGGCTGTGGAAGTGGAAGAAGCAGTTGCATTATGGATTCTTGTTTTAGTTGTGGCCACATAAATATTCTAATTTTGAGGACAAGAGAGAGAGAAAGGTAAAAGTCAGAGAAGTCTTGAATTTTGGATTTAGCAGCCAAAATTTGGAGGTATGGAAGCACCATCAACTGAGATGGTGAAAAATCATAGTAGAAGAGTAATATTCATTGGAGATACAAAAACTTTTCTTTTTGGCCTATTGGAGTCTGAGATTTCAGAGTAGTTCATGAGCATCTCTGACTCTGAGGGGGTAGTTTAAGATGAAGACTTCTTCAAAAGATTCTGGGGAATTATGGACCAGGAAGCACTTTAGGTCATTTTTTGTAATTGGAGGCCTAAGAGTAATTCAAACAAGTTGAGACAGGGGCTGGTGCATATTTACTTCTAAAATATCCATCAGGAACTTTTTGTGCCTTTGGGTGTGGCCTGAGTTGTAGTCAGTTCGGTTGACTTGCTTAGGGTCATGAGTGGTTATCTGTGAGACTCACTGGGCATTGGGTAGAGGGCGATAGGTGATGGGACTTGAGTGATGAAGCCTATAACTGGTGAAGTGACATCAGGTGCAGCACCAGTGGAGGTGGGCTATGGACATCTGAGATGTGATGGGTTCTCAGTAGGTGAGGTTGAAGGAATAAACAGTCAGGAGGGAGGCCTTCATAGCAGGTTCAAGACTGTTGCTATGACTGGACTTTCAGAGATGGTGGAATCATTGATCTTCTTTGAATTTGCCAAGCATTCTCTGGAACACACATGCTGAGTACTGAGTAGAAAACCCGGGAGATGACTATGGGGGCTGTGGCTCAGCGAGTTCAGGTGTGAGAAAGGTGTAGTAGGAAGAGTGATTTGCACTTAGAGAGGGAGTGTGAATTCATGAAGACAGGGCACTAACATTGACATATGAGTGAATGAAAAGGGAGTCCATTTCTGATGGTGTCTTTATGATATGATATGGGGAATTTTAGGTTAATTTCTAACAAGATGTATTGTTGTGCTGCTACATGCCATGTCCAGAGCTTAGGTGCCATATATATGTCCATCTGCCATTTCTTGTTGATGGCTGACCCAGTAAACGGTAGGAATGAGATAGCACACATCAGTGTCACCTGCACTTGATAATCTCCACTGACTTGGCGAAAGGAGAAGAGAGAAGGGTGAGAGAGAAATATATTACAGAGGTGGTGAACTAGAATTTTGGAAGAGAAGCTGATTAGAAGACAACCTGTCCTTGTCATGGCATATTTGTGTTACCACTGAAGTTATGCCTGTGGGAGTGAAGCTGTGTGAGACAAGTGTGGATCAAAGAACTATGGGCAGCAGGTAATGCAAAGTGATGGCCCCAGCAAACTGGGATTGGAGTCAGAGTGTAATGGGCATTACCATGTTTTATGGTGTCTTGGAGGGACAATTTGGATTTGGAGGACAGCATGGGTATTTCCTGACAGGACCAGTCTCAAATCCATCACATTCCCTTTATGTGCAACATCTCTTCCTACCCTATGTTCCTGACACCCACTATTTTTGAAAAGGGGCAGTGTGACTCACATTTGAGGCACAGAGCACAGGTATGTTCTATCTGCTCATCTGCCTTTATTGTTGTGGGAGATACAGCATCAGTAGGAATATAAGGAGAGATTGACTTTGATGGGACCAAGGCCTGCTATCTTCTCTGATGTGGGGAGTAGAGGGAGCAGATGGATGTGCAGGGTGAGGAGTATGAGAAGCTCGGAATCTCAAGAGAGAATCTTATCATGGGATGTACTGTCTCCATTATGACAGGATATGAACTTTGAGGATGTGGCCATTGCCTTCTCTCAGGAGGAGTGGGAGATCCTTGATGAGTCTCAGAGACTTCTGTACTGTGATGTGATGCTGGAAGTGTTTGCACTTGCATCATTTTTAGGTAAGACATTTTCATCTCTCCTAGTGTCCTGACATGATGCCCGCGCTTTATTTATTCTCCAGACATTACTCTCTCTCTTAAGGCAAGAACATGGGCTCTGCTAATTTCCTCCACTGTCTTGTCCAATGGGCTGTGACTGCCAGTGCTGAGCCCTGCAGAGAGCCGTGAGCAATAGACTCCAGAAGCCTCCCTAACACCAGTTGCCTCAGAAACTGCAGGAAATGTCAGGGTTTCAGCAGTCTTACAGACAGCTTACTGGGTCCCTCCTGCTCTTCCTCTCCCAGGGAGGGTGACTATATCCAGATCCATGGCTTCCAGTTCTGCACCTTTCCTGTAGATAAGGACCTTGGTGAATGCCTGTGCCAGGTATCTTCTTTACTTACATGAACCAGGAGCTGTTCTTGTAAGACCCTCCTTCCATTGTTGTTTGTAATATTACCTTCTGTGAATATTATTGCAAACCGAATGATATGGGCAAGTGATGGCCACTCAACTCTGTTGTCTTTCATTGATTCTCAGAATATTTAGTTTGTAGATATTTCTAGAGAAGGAGGTGCAGGGAGAACCCTGGGTTTCTCCAGGGTGAATGTACAGGATGATCTCAGAGGATGAGTGTCAACCGGGGGGAGATATGACATAAGGATGGTGTTCAGATTGTACCAGGAACCTGCTCCTGTCCAGTGGTGTTTGGTGCCGGTTCTAATGGCCACCCCTCATTTATACATTTCCCTTTCCATACTTGACCCTTTGCTGGCTTCTCATTCCATTAATGACTTCTTAGCTTTGGCTATCTTCGCCTTTGTGTCCTTTTTACATCACGTATTCCTCTGCACATCTCTTTCTGCAGTATACTACAACATGGACCTGTGCAAGTGTTATAAGGAGCACATACACTGAGTGGCCAGATTATTATGACACCCCATCAGTACTTCATTGACGCTTCCAAAATACTGAATATTGAAAACTTCCTAAGCAGATACTCTCAAAGTTTTATTATTATTATTATTTGCATAACTAATTCATTTCATTGTATTAATGGGGTGGTCATGATAATCTGGCCGGTCATAATAATCTGGCCACTCAGTGGACATGCTTAAATACCCCGAAAATACCAGCTGCTTGTTTATTGAGTTTTACTTGGAATGAGATGTAACCAACCTTCTGCACAGCTTACCCATGTCACCGCCAGAGGAGATGTAGTGAATGCTGCTGGCAGCAGGATGAGCTGGACAGTCCGCTTCTCTTCCATGTGGTGCTTGCCATGTTTTTGCTCTATTTCTCTTGAAGTCTCCTTTGTTTTGTGATCTTCAGTGGTCAAGTACTTCACAGTGACCTCTTATTTTTTTTAAAATACATATTTTATTGATTTTTTACAGAGAGGAAGGGAGAGGGATAGAGAGTTAGAAACATTTATGGGAGAGAAACATCAATCAGCTACTTCCTGCACACCTCCAACTGGGAGTGTGACCGCAACCAAGGTACATGCCTTTGACTGGAATCGAACCTGGGACCCCTCAGTCCGCAGGCCGATGCTCTATCCACTGAGCCAAACCAGTTAGGGCGGAGCTGTCTCTTAATGGGTTTTAGTTTCATGAGCCTAAGTAACTTGAAGTTGAAGGTAGAACCTATTTAGTACAATGAAGTTGGAAAATATAATAGAGATGAATCTGCCAATATAGCCAGGGTCTCAATGACTTATATTAGGGCAACAATAATTAAACCATTTTTCTTTTGGTCTGTTGAGGCATTTATTCCTG